>NC_052621.1:21116487-21265361 GCF_016545825.1 Eucalyptus grandis
GACGTCGAACCTAGTGAAGCGATGAAATGTTAAAATCCAAATAAACCAAACGAGATCGTTTATCACTAACGAAAAACGACGTCGTTAGTTTGGCCAAATGCACGGTGGATGGGGCGACGTCGTTTCCTCCTCCACGTGTGCTTTTTTATAAAAAAAATTGCACATCATTAAGCAGAAGTGCCGGAAAGGCCACGTCTGCATTTTGACCGGTTTTGGCCGGATTGGCACTTAAGTGTCCCATTTTACTCCGATGATGGCACTTAAGTGTACCATTTTAAAGTTATGGCACTTAAGTGTCCCGGTGTGCCAAGTTATGGCACTCCAGGTGTCCCTCCCTCCATGGGAGAGGACATGCAATGAACAATAGAAATCGTGGATATGGTTATTATGAGAAGTCAAAATTACAGGCTAAATAATTTGAGTCAGAATCAAGAAGATCAGCGTTTCAAATGGTCAAATAATTGGTCTAGCTTTGGACAGGGATTTCGACCATATGCAAATTCTTTCCAAAGGTATCAAGCTACCAAATCATATCCATCCCAAAATTTAACATCTAACAAATGTGTGCAGGATGAGAAAATAACAAACAATGTTCCTTTGGAGTGTCAAATCTGTAAATGACCAGGACATGATGCATTTCGTTGTTGGTATCGATTTGATAACTCATATCAGGCTAAAGAGATTCCAACTGCCTTAGCAGCAATGCCCATTGAAGATTCGCAAGGAAATGGATGCTATCCGAATACTGGTGCAACAACTCACATTATTGTAGATTTGGATATTCTTCATAACTATTCTACATACAATGGGACTGATATAGTTATGATAGGAAATGGTTCATGCCTATCCATTACTTGTATTGGTGATGCATTATTACGTACATAAGTCAGTACTTTACCTCTAAATGATGTGTTGATAGTTCCTAAAATCAAGAAAAATCTGCTCTCAGTATCAGAACTAATAGATGATTATCCTTGCTCATTTGTTTCTAATAAAAATGAGGTCTATATAAAGGACAATTGCACCAATACAACAGTGAGGCTTAGAAGGAAAGTTAAAGGACTCTATCGAGTTGATCCACAAACCATAGAAGCCTTCTTTACTCAAATACAAAGCTGTAGGAGAAGATGTCTAGCACCAGCGGTTAGCACATACCAATTTCAAAACATTAAAGTATATGCAGAATCAACACTTAATTCACTGCAATACAAGAACTCAAGACATATGTAGAAGCTGTCAGATTGCCAAGAGTTCTGCATTATCATTTCCCTTGTCGGAATCTGCATCTACTATTCCTTTAGAAAAGATATATTGTGACGTTTGGGGTCCTTCACCAGTTGAGTCATTTTAGAAATTCATATACTATGTCATCTTTGTGGACAACTTTTCTCGTTACAGTTGGATGTATCCAATGAAACTGAAGTCAGACTTTTATGACATCTTTGTCATGTTTCATAAACAAGTAGAGAATCAATTTGATTGTAGAATCAATTTTTTTCAATGTGATGGTGGAGGAGAATTCACTAGCAAAAGGTTTTAGAATTACTTACAACAATGTGGTATCAAACAATATGTTTATTATCCCTATAAACTAGAGCAAAATGGGATCTCTGAAAGAAAACATCACCATGTGGTTGAGTTAGGAATAACTATGCTCTATCATGCTAGAGTTCCACTAAAGTACTGGGTGGATGCCTTCATGACAGCCAACTACATTATCAATCTACTTCCCACACCAAAGTTACACATGCACTCACCCTACAACAAAATTTATCAACAGAAGCCAAGTTATGACCATATGAGGGTCTTTGGATATGCATGCTACCCCTGTCTCAAACCATATGCACAACATAAATTTGATCCACAATCACTCACATGTGTATTTTTGGGATACAGTGAATGACACAAAGGATATCGTTGTATTCTACCTACTAATGGCCATAGATATATCAGTCGCCATGTGGTGTTTGATGAAAGAGTCTTTCCTTTCACTAAGAAACTAACAACAGAGTATAATTGGCGTACTGCCTTGTATCAACAGTGGATAGATGAAGTTCATCTTCTAGACTCCACAAGTGCAGAACAAGTGAAGTATTACTCAAATGAACATATAGGACATTTACATGATAATGGAATATTGGAAGACACCCATATCAATACATCATATCATGTTACAATGTCCCAAAATTCACATCTCTTACAGTCACAATCTTGCTTAGTCTCTGGAGAACAGGCAGATCTTATTTAAATACCTGAAATACCATCTGCAATCACTACTAATCAAGCATAGTTAGATTCTCCACCAAATTCACAAGGTACGCTCTTTGTTCACCATATGCAACCACGACTAAAATCTGGGATTGTAAAGCCAAATCCTAGATATGCATGTTTGGTTGAATATAAGATTCCTCTTGAACCAAAGTCAGTTAAGTCAGCATTGGCCGATAAAGGCTGGTACAAAGCAATGCAGGAGGAAATGGATGCTCTGTATAAGAACCAGACTTGGGAATTAGTTCCTCAAACTAATCATATGAATGTCATAGGTTGTAAATGGGTGTTTAAAACTAAGCTAGCCCCTGATGGGAGTCTTGACAGGTTAAAGGTTCAATTAGTAGCTAAAGGGTTTCATCAAGAAGAGGGCGTTGATTTCACAGAAACCTTTAGTCTTGTTATTAAACATGCCACAATTCGCATAGTCCTTTCTGTGGCAAGGATGAAGCATTGGTCAATACATCAACTTGATGTTAAAAATGCATTTCTACATGGAACATTAAATGAGACATTGTATATGGAGCAGCCATCGGGTTTTACACATTCTCAAAAATCTCAATATGCGTGTCTTCTTAAGAAATCCTTATATGGTCTTCGACAAGCACCGCGTGCTTGGTTTGACAAATTTAGCAATTTCCTTCTTGAAAATGGCTTCTTTTGCAACACAACTGATCTTTCACTTTTTGTACTTCATAATGGACCAGATACAGTCCTTTTGCTGCTCTATGTAGATGATATTATGTTAACTGGCAGCTCAGATCAGCTCCTATCTAAATTGATCCAGTCCCTAAGTCTTTACTTTCACATGAAAGACCTTGGATACCTTCACTACTTCTTAGGTATTGAAGCCAAATGTACATCTCAAGATCTGTTTCTATGTCAAACCAAGTATGCTCTTGATCCTCTTACCCGAGCTGACATGAAAGAATGTAAACCTATTTCAACTCCTCTGTCTCCGAGACTAGCTATCATGATCAAAGATGACATACTCTTGACCAATCCACTTGAGTATATAAGTCTAGTTGGTGGTCTTCAATATCTCACCATAACTTGACCTAATCTTGCTTATGCAACAAATCTGTTATGTTAAAAAATGCAGCAGCCAACACTTGGAGATTTTCATAGGCTAAAAAGGCTTCTTCGCTATGTTAAATGAAATGTTAGTCTTGGTCTTTTTATCCATTCTAACACTCTCCGTGAATCTATATGGATTTTCTGATGCTGATTGGGCTAGGTGTATTGCCACCAGGCGATCGACTACTGGTTTCTGCAACTATCTTGGTTCTAACCTCATTTCTTGGTTAGCTAAGAGACAACCTACTGTGTCTCGTTCATCCACAAAAGCTGAGTATCAAGCCCTTGCATCAACTACTGTTGATCTTACATGGATCAGCTTTGTTCTCCGTGACATTGGTATATGTCTGTCTACACAAACAATTATGTTTTGTGACAATAAGTCTACTATTTCTCTTACAGCTAATCCTATTTTACATGCTCGCACTAAACATATTGAAGTGGATTTTCATTTTGTTCGAGAAAAAGTTTCCTTAGGGTCTCTAGCTGTTCATCATGTTCCCAGTACTCATTAGCTCACTGATATCTTCACTAAATCCTTATCCCGTTCAGCACACTCTACTCTTCGCATCAAATTGGGTATGGGGTATCGACGACTTCCCAATTTGTGGGGGGATGTTCAAGATCATGAGGAAACAAAGCTCGTGGAAGTAAAGTCTGCTACAAGAAAGGGAGCAAGCAGTAAGTCGACAGATGTATTACCTACAAGTGCACATGAAGTCACTAGTTCAACTAAGAAGAATGGAGTCAATGGTGTCAGCTCTCAGCTAAGAGTCAGTGGCACAAATAAGAGCCCCACATGTTTAAATATGAATGGAGCTGTATTACTAAAGAACAGTTATTCTGTTTTACAGAACAAAACAGAATAAGCAATAGTTTGTTATTTTTATGTTAGTTCTGTTTTCATTCTTCTTTACGTTTAGATATTGTAATATAAAAGGAGAGAAGAAAGGGAAAAGAGAGTATGAGCTCTCAGATGAATGTTTTCCTTCAACTGATCATTGAATATAGAATACAGAGAATCAAAAACTCTCTCAATTCATCGTCATTCTTCTCCTCTGTTCTTTCCATTTTTCTTCACAAGATTCACCTCCGCAGAATAGTAGCTCCCTTATAGTCCCAGAGAATAGGGCATTGGTGGCATTGGGCAACACAAGCTCAATTTTTTACCTCGAATGGGTGAAATCAAAAACTCGGAATACTCGCAATCCCCAACTATCCCGCCAAGAAGATTGAATAGTGAAGCAAAGTTCTACAAATTGGCCAACTAGGTCTCTCTACCGTCATGTATTGACTAGCAGCTGACCTGGCTGGAGAGCAACGCCCAAGTATGGGTCAGAAAATAATTAAAAAAACAAATTTCCGGGAGCCAGTCTATGAGTTAAAGAGCTTCATACGAGATCAAAGATGGGGGAGGTCACTTGTCCATATCTTCTCCGTCGGCTTCCGTCTCTATATCCGCATTCCTGAGCTGACCACATACATTACACTCCATTGTCCAGCCGTTGCCTTGCTGGTGCACATATACCTGATGAAGAAGTACACATGGAAGAAGTCGTTCTCTTTCTACCATACCCGCCTATGAAATTTTTTGGCCCATTTAAAATCGCGAAAATTCCCCATATAAAAATTCTCAGCCGCACATACACATGCGTGTATCTATGGGCTAAAAAGCTTTCGGACATGCCTCGCTTCAAGGGATTTTTTTTTTTTAATTTTTATTTCAGAACAAAATCCGTATGAATTGGATCGATTGCAACAGTTGGTTATGTGGGTCCTACATGATAGCCGCATACAGATTTCACATTATCAATGATTATGATTCCATTCGCTTCACAAAAACAGTTCCAGGAAAGGATATTTTAGGCGAATCCACTCAGAGGACGGGCAAATCTCTTAGGCCCGTTCAGTCACCTGCTCATGATCAGGTATATCTGAGTGGTGGATAAGCCACTTGTCGATCTGGCCTAATCTGGTCGGAAAGTTCCTTATCAAGAGTTTGACAGGAGTCTTTAGTATCAGAGGATGAAATCCTTTTTTGTGGATTAGCACGTAATTGCTTCTCTTTCTAAGAGAGCCTATACTAATAGTTGGAGGCTGATCTTAGCTTTTAAGGTGAAACGCGCAAAGGTACACTGTCACTTGAGATCCTGCTGCTGCTTTTGGGGGAACACCGTCTCATATAGTGCCAACAACCAAAAAAATCATATAAACTAAAAATCTCCACAAATAACGTGGGCGACAAAGTCATTTACAGCACATGATACGCTTGTAAAACTACATTTACTTTAATGTAACATTGACTTAACCTAGTACAATAATTAGGAAATCACATCTTCATTTGGACAACATTTAAATAGTCTCACATTTACAACTCATTAGCCATTCTACTAAATTGTATCCTTTTCCCCCTTCTTACACACGATATGTGTTCCCTAATGCTAATGAATTTACTTTTTGTCTTGTACCACCCCAGCTTCACAAGGATACTTCTCAGAGAAAAAGTAGTGAACTGCCTTTAATCAGTTATTATTTTTTTGTTAATCAATCTTTGAGCAAGAAGGGAATTTCCTCCAGTTGGTTTATTAAAACTGAATGTGTTCCCTTGGCGAAAGGGACCCGGAATGAAGACATCAATATGCGTAATTAGAACTAGAACTTAATATGGACAACCAATTCATCAAAGTGATGTATTAATCTGATTGGGCGCTGGAATTAGTCATAATATATTTGTGTTTTGAGTTGACTAATTATGGCAGTTATTATAGTCACAATATATTTGTGTTTTGAGTTGACTAATTATGGCAGTTATTATGGATCCAAGTGCTTCTCTATTGGAGCTGAGAAGTTATCATTGATTCGAGCTCTTCTCGATTGGAGCTCATAAATGCTTGCAGCCAAGTGGAAGTATATGAGTTTCACACAACATGGTTACAGCCTATCTATTCCATGTAAAGTTAATTAACAAGAAGTTATATGATTGTCATGAGCTAATTGTGCACACATAATATTAGAGCATCACTATTTGTGGTAATTTTTTTTCTTTTTCCTATGTGCGATGTATGCATGAAAGAAGTGTGTCAAGTATTAAGTATGAGACTCAAGTAAAAGATCAAGAATATTTCAAATATACAATGCAAAAATTATTACCAAATATAAGAAAAAAAGTACCATTCTAAATCTATTGTCACGTCAGGCATGCAAAGTCCGTATCCAAATTAGCATTACATGTATTCAACCTATACACACGATCGGAAGATTACGTGCGTTGCGTACTCGCAATTCGAATCCTCTGGCACAAAACTTTGTCCCCCCAACCCTCTTCACTCTTCCCACCTCTCTCTCCATGTCTCTCCATATATTCACCTTTTCTCTCACTCCATTCAGCTTAAAAAAATAGAACACAAGCCACTCGAAAATAGGAACTTGCGGAACCATGCCACCGCGGGACCCGTGCGAGGCCAACTGGATCGTCCAAGTCAACGAGAGCCTCAAGTGCATGCCCACTGACGAGCGACATAATTTCCCTTTTCTCTCACTTTCATGGCCGCCATCTTCCTCTGCGCCCTCGCTATTATTCAGACCATATATTTCGTGCTCAGAGCCTACTCTTTGCCTCTCTGTACAATAATTTCCCCTTTCCAGTCATGTTCATTTCCCACTTTAAATATACCGAATGATGGACATTTGGCTGTTTATTTATCATTATCATATTATAATTCTCCTGTTTCAGACTTCTTCATTTTTGTCCAATCGTGTGAAGGATGATCAAGTTTTAGGCAAATGGAATCTTCCAACGCACCAATTCTTGATTAAAATTTTAACGAGTTGCAGCGAATTTAAGTGAACAACGAAGATGGCCTTCAAAGACATCTGTCTTCCCCATCGCCTTCAAATTTCAGAGTCATCTATATATTTTCCGGTCATCAAGGAATCAATCATTAACACAGAGAACATACTTTTATGACTGAGAAAAAAATATTTTGAAACTTCCAACATCCTTCCTGAAATAAAAAGAGCTAAAGATATTCAATGTTCTAGACCACCATTATAGAATCCTAGATCGAAATAAGCTGACAGCAAACTGCTAATTATGTTTAAAGAACGTTGAGAATATCTCTCCAGTTAGGGCAGGTTTCCTAAATTGAATGGTTTGAACAGTTGCTTGTCGTTGACACCTAAATTTTTATGACCCAATTTGACATTTATTACATAGAAAAATTAGGGATTGACACCACCCAAAACAAAAATATTACTTAAATTGCATATAGATATTAGAAGCATTTTAATTAAGCCCAAATAATATTGCATTGGAGCTAATGGACTAAAGCAAGGGGGTTTTAAGCCTAATCGAATTATTTGAACTAAGTCCAGGATAACGAAATTAAGTTGATTCAAGTACAAGCACATCTTGATATTCATAATCAAAATATGTGGGAGCTCCAAAAAGTAGTGGCAATGAGAGGTCCATCTAAAATGTTTGTAAAAATAAAGGGGTGAGTTAAAGCTTAGTAAATGAAATCCTTAAGTCTAAATTAAAAAATTATCTTACCACTCAACTTGGTACCGACAAACAACGTGAGTTCAAGATAAGTACAAAATAACCATGTATGACTAATGTAGAAGTAAATGCACTATCTTCCCATCATAATATGCCCATGGAAACCATTAAAAACATTGCATAAGGTTATTCACTCAACTACAAACAAATGGCATATTATTTCATGATGCATAGACACCGTGTACCAGTCATATACATACATACATACATACATACATACATACATACATACATACATACATACATACATACATACATACACATACATATATATATATATATATATATATATATATATATATATAAAAGTGAGTTTCTAACTCCTACTTGTCACTAGCTAGGACCCATTTAATAGAGGATGAAATCATACATACCCATTTGCCACACCTCTTAGCCCATCCATCAAAGTTGTCTTCTATATCAACGGTGATAAATACACAACTGTACATTTGCATAATGATTGTCATTTCATCGTCACCATTAACTCATGGGGGATGAAATCATACATACCCATTTGACACGCCTTTTAGCCCATCCATAACGGGTGTCTTCTATATCGACGATAATAAATATACAACCGTACATGCGCGTGATGATTGCAATTTCTTAACATCATACCATAGGTTATACAAGCCATGTCATCATAGGACTTCATATCCTCTCAACCTTGTAGAACCATCTCAAATAGTAGAATATCTAGCTAACTCCAAAGTCTCATACACATACTCATACAAGAGAATTCACTTTGTGGCGAGTGGGCCAATACAAAGTTCCTTATCATGTGGCATCAATGACATACAAATCATTATAACATAACAATTACCACATGCATATGAATAATTTGTCATTTCTCATTCAATTAATCATTAACAAATAATTATATGCACTTCAACACACATATCCTCATTCTTTTCTTGCTAAGCCATCATCATTTAATCTGAAGCAATAAGTACGTGATCAATAACTTAAGAATCGATACTTGCAAATCGACAACTCGGAATGAACACTTAAGAACCAACAACTTTGAAATTGATGTCTTAATCCACAAATTGACAACCTTAGAACTAGACAATTTTGGTTGATATCGACAGTTTGAAATGGGCAACCTTGGTCAGAAGTCAACTTCTTCTAAATTGACTGCTTGAAGTTTGACACATAGAAATGGATAACTTGGATAAAAGATTAGTTACTTAAAAATCGGTGAGTTGATTAGGAAATCGATTTACCTAGAAAGTTGATTGGATTATCAAAATTGGCAAAAACACTAGAATTGGTGAATTAGTAAGAGAAATGACAATTGGTCAAGAATGGTGATTCTCATGCAGAGGAAGAAGGACAAGATCTTCATGATATTGAAGAAGAGCAAGAGCAAGAAGAGTATTTTTCTCCAACTGAAGGCACTCAAATAGAGGGAGTTGTTGATAAAAGAGGTACTTCTTCACTTGCTTTTACTAGTGATGATGTTAGTCATTCTCTTGCCGATCTAAAGGATGTGTATGCCTCTCAATTTCCTAAAGATGGTAATGAGGCTTCATCTTCAAGTCTGGATCTTCGTGTTGAAGTTCCATCATCAGCCAACACTCCACAATCTAATCATGTTGAAGCTTAGTACTCAAATGACAATTTAGCATACTTTAAAAGAATGCTTGAGCTTCTTCTGGATATCAAAGCTTAGGTTTATGGGTTGGGGTGTGAATTTCAGACCATGTAGAATGCTTTTAAAGCCATTTTAGTTTTTTTTTGCACGACTAAGTACAAGCCCTTCATCTTCAAGTTCAAGCAAATGCAAAGGGTGAGGATATAGAGCAACTGAATGAGGACTTGAGGAAGCTGGAGGAGACTGTCAAGTCTATGGGGGATTTCCAGCTTGTTCACATCCCCAAGCAACCCTGATTTTTATCCAACTTTTTATGTTCTCAACTTTTTGCTGTTGACAAAAAGGGGGAGAAGTTTGATGCAGATTTGACTTTGGTTTGGATTATTTTACCTTTGGACTTATCTTTTGTTTGGTTGTGGATTGGACTTTTTGACTTTAGACTGTTTGATTTGATCTTTTGATGCTTGCAGTAACTTAGGCCGTGATAATGATTATGGAAGGATAGTTATTTTGAAGGACTAACATGTTTTCTATGGTTGCAGAATCGTTACTATCCATGTGCTAATCTACTTATTTATTTATTTTTTTATTATGAGATATCTTGTTTTGTTTAAGTGTTGTTTTGCATGACAAAAGTGTTCAAATTTGCAGGAAAGTTTTGTCACCATAAAAAATGGAGAGATTGTTAGAGAAAACTCCTTAACTGTTTTGAAGTTGACAAAATCTTTCCAAATGTCTAGTCTGAAGACTTGCGAGACTCAAGTGCTATAGTCTAAAGATCTCAAGACTCTTTTGATCGATTAGACTTTATTCTCAAAGTCCGACCTCACTAACAGTTTCTAGACCGATGAAGAGGAGACTTATCCAGATGCGAGTTAATCTTGAAGGATTCGCTTCGTACAGTTTGAAGAATATCTAACGGCTGGAGATAGCACATTGTGATCAATTATTCTTATTGAAATCAATTCGGATAATTAAATCTGTTGATTGACGAAGTATACTTAGAAGGTCCTACTCTAGGTAGCACGGACACTCTCGGGACCCTTCGTGTCGTGTCCGACACTCCAACACGTGTCTGACACGCTCCGACACGCGGTCAACGCGAGTTGGAAAAGTCGACACGCGGTCAACTGTCTCTGACACGCGAGTCGAAATTTCGACACGCGACTCTGACACGGACGGGGTTATTTTTATAAATTTTCAAAACTTTTGAGGTATAAATATAAATATATGAAAATTAAAAATTAAAAAAATAAAATAAAAGGTAAAAGTTCAGTTGACGACTTGATGCACGGGTTCCTTCCGGACTCTTCTCTTCCCTCTTCGGTCGGACTCGCACGCACTTGCAGCAGAGCACTCCAGTTCTCTTCTTTAGCCGTGAGTGTTGCTGATGTTGCTTTGCCGGCTGCGCGCCCACCCCACCGGTCGACGTCGCCGACTCGTCGTAGGCCCCCGCGTCTTAGCCCCACCCGTCGCCGTCGCCTCGACCCCGCCTTCGTCTCTCTCGCAAGCATCGAGCCGTCGTCTCTACCTCTCACAAGCGTTGCCGCGTTGCTCTTCTTCATCTTGCGATTTCGCTCATCTCAGGTTAGCATCTTGGATTTCTTTATAATGCGATTTGGGATTTTTCGGCAAACCCTAGAGTTTGTTGATGTCGAAAAATTGGAGCAGGAACCCTCTGTCTAATATTTTTTCTTTTCTTTTCCGAAGAGGAAGCCCATCGATTCGTTGAGGGCATTGTTTGGCAACAACTACATCTGTCAGTTTCAGGTGAGTGATGATTAGAGACGTGATTGTGGGTTGATTCAGTTATGTTGACTTGATTGACCTTGTTTATGTGGAGATTTTTGTTGGTTTTGGGATGTGTAGCGAGTGTTTTGCCTAAATTGAGGCTATGAATCAATGGAGCTGACTATAATTGGTTACCAACGATGACCTGATGGTGATAAAGTTAATGGCTTTGGTTTTGTGGCTTCTAATAAATCTGTGATAAACGACTTTTCCTTTTAAAAAAGTTGTCTTGACTCTTGAGAATAGAATTGGCTCTCAAATTGGGTCACCTTGAGTTTGTTGTGGCACCATTTGAGTAGATGGATAGGCAGATACTAGTATACTACAAGAAAACTGCTATGACACTTTGATCTCATCTTTTACTGGCAAGAACAGCTTCTGAAGTTCTTCATCTATTTGTTTTGCGCCTATCATATCGCTAGGATTATGTTCAGAATATCATGAGGGAGGACAATCCGCTAGCTAAGTAAATTTTCTAGGTTTGGTTACCTCAATAGTTAATGTTGTTTCCCCTGCTTGGACCTTGGCTATTTTGTTTTTGCATTTTATCAGCTTTTATTCTCCAAATAATTCCTTTTACTATTTTAACGATTTACTGCCATTATTTTGAGTCATCCTTTTTCTTGGTTGTTCATGCTTTCCTGTTGATTGATTAACTGCCGTCGAAAGTTTTTTTATCTTCCTGTTGAAAGGAAGTGTCCTTATGAAGAAGTTAAATGAATGTTTTCCACATTTTTTCTATAATGTTGTTCAGGTTGGTTTAAATAGATATGCGGATCAATGGATCATTGTGTACTGGCATGCAGCTAAGTGTTTAGTCATGTGAGACAGTGAGAGCAACATAATTGGATTGGGTCCAATTATGGGACCAACTCATAATTTACTGCTTTGATGGTTTGACTTCACTTCTTGTTTCTAATTGAGATGCTTTGAATTTAATGTGCTACCCATGAATCAGACACAAAAGAGTTCCCTTTCTATCATCACAATCAATTGTGTTTATATGTGTTAAGTGCACATGTGAGATGTGAATGCATATAACAGTTTCGCACAAGATGCTTGAAGTGAAAAATAAGCAATATAATGCACCCGGTTTAAGCTTTCAATCCTTTTGGATCTCTCCATTATTAAAGTGTTGGACTTCGCTATGAGCACTCTAGCCCTTAATTTGTGGAATGCCTAAAATTGAAGTCTTTCACCAGTTTACAGCTCTAGAACCAAAGCAAACTGAATTGATAATCTGCTCATTCTTGCTGCTATTCTTTGTCATTTGCTGCTATATAGCTGCTGTTCTTTGCACACTAAATTGATAATTTGCTCATTCTTGCTGCTGTTCTCTACCATTTGCTTGCTATAGTTGCTGTATTGCTACTATATTGTTGTTGTTCGCTGTTGTTGGCTATTGTATTACTAAAAACTTTATAGCAATTGATAATAACATGTTTATTTTTATTTATTTATTTATTTTTTTTTTTGCAGAATGTCTTCAAGTTCAAACATGGCTAGTAGTACTTCAAGCACACAACAACCTACCTCTAGCAATGAAGTTGTAAAACAACCATTGAGGTATGTTACTAAGTTAGTTAATCATACCGATGCGGGGGAAATTTGTCTTGGAGATGCAACTTTTGTCAAAAAGATTATAAGAGTTCATACATAAGAGTGAGGGGCCATTTGATGATGATAAGTGGAAAAAGAATTGGAAAGTGTACAAAAGTAGAAAAAAGAAGAAGATCTTTTGGATATGGAAAAATTAGAGGAAGAGGTCCATACTCAATTAATGAGTATTGCAACTAGAAATGTACATTTGCCTCTTGCTAGTTATTCACTTAGTAGTGGTGGTGGTGATAGAATGGATTTATCATTGAACTCCAAAAAAAGGAAAGGTGGAAGTGGGAGTGGAAAATCACTTGAAAATGTATTTAATATGACTCAACGGGAACGTTTGGATTGTGAGATTTTTAGGATGTTTTATTCGGCGGGCTTGCCATTTAATCTAGCAAGGAATCCTTATTTTCAATCCGCTTTCACTTATGCCGCTAATCATAATATTGCGGGTTATGTACCACCAAAATATAATTTGTTGAGGACCACTTTGTTGCAAAAAGAGAAGGCAAATATTGATAGGTTGTGTGCACCTATCAAAATCATGTGGAAGGAGAAAGGTGTAAGTATTGTGAGTGATGGATGGAGCGACTCACAAAGAAGACCGCTTATTAATTTCATAGCGGTATCGTATGGAGAATCGATGTTTATAAAATCAGTTGATTGCTCGGGAGAAACAAAAGATATACATTTCATTTTTAACTTGCTGAAAGGAGTTATCAATGAAATTGGGTATGAGAATGTGGTCCAAGTAATTACGGATAATGCTTCAAATTGTAAAGGTGCGGGACAAGTCATTGAGCAAGAATTTCTATCCATTATGTGGACGCCTTGTGTGGTGCACACTCTTAATCTAACTTAGAAGAATATTTGTGCCGCCAAAAATATGGAGAGCAATTAAATGGTTTATGAGGAATGTAGTTGGATTTCAGATATTGTTAAGGAAGTTATGCAAATCAAACATTTCATCATGAACCATTCTATGGGATTAGCAATATACCATAAGTTTGTTAGCTTGAAGTTGCTTTCTGTAGCGGATAAACGTTTTACTTCAATGATTGTGATGCTTAGAAGATTCAAGTTGATAAAAAGTGGTCTTCAAAGTATGGTGATTTGTGACAAATGGAGTATCTATCGAGATGTTAATCAAGAGAAAGCTAAGTTTGTTAAGGAGAAGGTGTTGGATGATTTTTGGTGGGATTTGATTGATTATATACTTTCCTTCACGGCTCCTATTTATGATATGCTTAGAACTTGTGACACTGATAAGCCTTATCTTCACTTAGTTTATGATATGTGGGGTTCAATGATCGAAAAAGTGAAGAAAGCTATATATGCACATGAAGTGAAGAGGCTAGATGAGAAGTTGACATTTTATGAGGTGATTCACACAATTCTTATAGATAAATGGACAAAGAACAATACTCCACTTCATTGCTTGGCACATGCTTTAAATCCCAGGCAAGTTCTAAAATTATATGAGATTATTACTTTAGTATTTTTTTTTTAACATGATAATATAATACTCTTCTTCTCTATTGTTGTTTTCTAATTTTATTTTATTTTATTAATTAAAGGTACTATAGTGATCAATGGCTTGATGAAGATCCTACTCGAATTTCTCCATATAAGAATAAGGAGATCAACTAAGAAAGACTGAAATGCTTCAAGAAATACTTTCCTAACTTGGATGAGCGCAACAAGGTGAATTTGGAGTATGTAGATTTTGTGAGTAAAAATGGGGATTTTAGAGATTTTGATTCTATTCAAAATCGATATTCTATGAATCCTAAGGCTTGGTGGGTTAATCATGGTGCATGTTCACCGATGCTTTAAAGCATAGCCTTAAAGCTTCTTGCACAACCTTCTTCTTCATCATGTGCTAAGAGAAATTTGAGTACTTATTCATTTGTGCATTCGGTGAGTAGAAATAAGATGACCCCAAAACGTGCAGAAGATTTGGTTTTTATTCATAGCAATCTTCGTCTTCTATAAAAAAAAAAAAAGCTCACAATATGCAGAAGGAGAGACTAAGATGTGGGATATTGGCGGAGATGCATTTGACTCGTTTGAAGATGTTGGGGTGCTTGAAGTTGCAAATCTTTCACTTGATGAGCCGGAGATGGAGTCTTTTTTTTTTTTTTTTTTTCAAAAGAAGTGGATAATGTGAATGAATGACTTTTGTTATATTACTTAATGGAATATTGATTGTTTTTTTGCTTATTGTTAAATTTTAAATTTAATAGTGGAACGTGGATTTCTTGTTTTTTCCTTCAAGTTTTATGGATTATTACAATGAAATGTAGTTGAATTTGTCAAATTAAAAAAATGAATGATATTAACAAGTGTAAGATTAATGTTTTTAGTATAGATTAATTATAGGCTCTTATTATTATTATTATTATTATTATTATTATTATTATTATTATTATTATTATTATTTATTTAATATTTAACGTGTTGGAACGTGTCGGAATTCTCTACTTTTGAGAAATGATGTGTCGCGTGTCGTGTCGTATCGTGTCGCGTGTCGGTGCTACCTAGGTTCTACTTATGGAAACCTAGATCCGATTGTATGGGCGAGCATGATTGATGGGCTATTATCACATTCCTTAAATAACTCGAGATCTCCTTAATTGATTCTATCCAACGGGTAGATTGGAAGAACTTCTTTGGAAAGTGCTAACGATTATAAAGTCATGGAGGAGTACGTAAGGAAGACGCTCAAGTTATTTAAGTGTGTACGTGAAAGAAAAATTCCAAAGTCTGAAGTTCTTAATTCTTTGCTGATTCATTTGTTGAGCTTAAATTGTACTCAAAAGAGAGATTAAATACTTGTGAGACCTTAAGGAAGTGTAGCAGAGTTTCTACACTATGGAGTCAAAGACGTGAAACTGTAAAATCTCTTTTGATTCTTAGTGAAATTCAGCCAATGGGCTGTCAGTGTGGGAGAGTGGACATAGGCTTGGTCTAAGCCGAACCACTATAAACTTTGTGTTTCAATTTTCTTTCCTTGAACTCTTTACTTTAATTCGTAGCTTTATATAATTGTTTATAGTCTTTTACATCTTCAGTCTATTGTCTTCAAAAGACGAGTTAATTTATTAAGTCTTGCAAAACTTCTTTTAACACTTATTCACCCCCTCTAGGTTTTCTTTCTAGCCCTATCACTTTTCAGTTAGAGAGCAATCAAGGGACAATGGCATGCATCTGCTACGATCATACTGGAAAAATGGTAGATGGCTTTACCAGGGGATTTGCGGCCTCGTCGGCATTGCAAACAGAGTTCATGGCGTTTACACTCACCCTCCGCCATTTGCTGGAGCTCGGCAGAGTTCACGATCCATTGATAATAGAATTCGATAGCCTGGTGTTGGTCAAATCCGTTCATGTTTCCACCCCGCCACCGTGGGAGGTCCAAGCTCTCGATGTTGAAGCTGTCGATCTCCTTCTCAAATTATCTCACCTTAGGGTTCAGCATTGCAAACGTGAGGCCAACTACGTAGCTGATTGGGCACAAAGGCCCATAAAAATGGTACCCTACCTCAAAATTGGGCCATTTCGCCTCCTTCCTTATTGCTAGATCTACTATGCTCAAACGCTTTGACCACTGGTTGTACCTATCCTTTATCTTAAACGAATTTCCCTTTTATGACCCCAAAAAAAAAAAAAAAAAATCTGGCCTAATCTAGTCGGAAAGTTCCTTATCAAGAGTTTGACAGGAGTCTTTAGTAGCAAAGGATGAAATTCTTTTTTGTGGATTAGCACATAATTGCTCCTCTTTCTTAGAGAGCCGATACTAATCGTTGGAGGCTAATCTTAGCTTTTAAGGTGAAGTGCACAAAGGTAAACCTCACTTAAGATCCTGCTGATTCTTTTGTGGGAACACCGTCTTGACATAGTGCCAACAACCGAAAATCTCATATGTACTAAAATCTCCACGAATAACATGGGGGACAAAGTCATTTATAACACTTGATAGGCTTGTAAAATTACATTTATTTTAATGTAACATTGACTTAACCTAGTACAATAAGTAAGTAACCACTTCTTCATTTGGACAACATTTAAACAGTCTCACATTTACAACTCATGAGTCATTCTCTTATAATTGTATCTTTTCCCCCTTCTTACACACGGTATGTGTTCCCCAATGCTAATGAATTTACTTTTTATCTTATACCACCCCAGCTTCGCAAGGATACTTCTCAGAGAAGAAGTAGTGAACTGGCTTTAATCAGTTATTATTGTTTTGCTAATCAATCTTTGAGCAAGAAAGGAATGTCCTCTAGTTGGCTTATTAAAACTGAACGTGTTGCCCAGGCGAAAGGGACCCGGAATGAGGATATCAATATGCGTAACCAAGTCATCAAAGTGATGTATTCATCTGATTGGGCGATGGAATTAATCGCTTTCAGGTTAAATTTGCCGTCTCGCTACATTTGTGTTTAGAGTTTACTAATTATAGCAATTATTATGGATCCGAGTGCTTCTTTATTGGAGCTCATAAGCAGTTATAATGGATTCGAGCTCTTCTTAATTGGAGCTCATAAATGCTTGCAAGCAAGTGGAAGTATTTGAGTTTCATACGAGATGGTTACAACCGTCATGTGTGCCATCTAAAGTTAATTAGTAAGAAGTTATATGATTGTCATGAGCTAATCATGCACATATAACATCATAACATCACTATTTGTGGTAATTTTTTTTCTTTTTCCTACGTGTGACTTGTGCATGAAAGAAGTGCGCCGACTACTAAATATAAGACCCAAGCAAGAGCTCAGGAATATCTCGAATATATGACACAAAAATTATTACCAAATATAACAAAAATATTATTATTCTCAATCTATTGTCACGTCAATATGCAAAGTCCGTAACCAAATTGGCGTTACATGTATTCAATCCATACACGCGATCGGAAGATTACGTGCGTTGCGTACGCGCAATTCGAATCCTCTGGCGCAAAACTTCATCCCCCAACCCTCTTCACTCCTCCCATATCTCTCTAAAAGAATCGAACACAAGCCACTCGAAAATAGGAACTTGCGGAACCATGCCACAGCGGGACCCGTACGAGATCAACTGGATCGTCGAAGTCAACGAGAGCCTCTAGTGCATGCCCCCACGGACAAGCGACAGTACTGGAAGAAGCGGTCCATCTACCAGGTCCCGACCTCCGTCACCGACCTCAACCGCAATGCCTTCAACCAGCAGGCTGTCTCCTTCGGCCCCTACCACCACGGTGAGATCCACCTCCGCACCACCACGTACTTCTCCAATCCTCAGACGGTCTGAGAAGCCTCTCAATCCCTTCCTCGAGTCCCTGAGGGGAATGGTGCAGGACCTCGAGCAGAGCTACCATGCACTGGACCTGGAGTAGGAGGAGGTCCGCCGAGAGGGCACAGGGGACCGGTTCCTGAAGCTGATGATCCCTGATGGCTGCTTCATGCTTGATATCCTGAGGACCGCGACACAGGAGGAGGACGACTATGAGCCCGATGACCCCATATTTCACACTAGAAGGATGCTTTACATCATGCCATCATATGGCCAGACATGCTGACGCTGGAGAACCAGCGACCAGTGCTAGTGCTGGATTGGCTAGTCGCCGTCAAGAGCGATGACAAGAAGGTTAGTTTTTTAGATTTTGCTCTGTCATGTTCACCTAGCAGTACATCTTGTTGATGACAGATGGACCTCACATTGGATCCATCAAATCGAATGCTCCAAACCTGTTGGATGCATGGTTCAAAATCAACTGAGAATTTGATTACTATTATCGGAAAGCTTTTCTTTCTTTTTTTAATTTTTTTGCCTTTAATTCGAGTACTATCGATACGACAACAATCTCACATTCAAACGCACTGACTTCACACCAACGACTCAGGATGACGAACAGATCAACAAGCTCATCCTCAATTACACACCGCAAGGATAGGCAAATGCCTGCACTTCCTGGACGTTGTCAGGAAGAGCCTACTTCTCCACGAGAAGCCCAAGCTGGACAAGGCGGGGTGCGAGGACCTTCTGTTAGTCCGGTCTGCCACTGAGCTCATCGAGCATGGGATCCGGCTCAAGAAGAGCGAGACCCGCAGCCTCACGGACATCTCCTTTGCCGCCGGGGTCCTGAGCCTCCCTGAGATCATGGTGGAAGAAGCAACCGATTCCATGTTCCTCGACCTCATTGCATTTGAGCGCTTCCACGTCAGGACCGGGAACGAGGTCACGTCCTACATCTACGTCATGGACTACATCATTGACGATGAGGGCGACGTCACGCTTCTCCACAACTTTGGCATAGTCCTGAATGTCCTGGGGGACGACAAGGAAACCATCGAGATGTTCCCCTTGCTGGCCAAGTACACAACAACTGAACCCAACAACAGTCTCATTGCCGTGTGCAATAAGGTCAACGAGTACTGCAACAAGCCCTGGAACAAGTGGGGGGCTAATCTCCTCCAGACGTACTTCAGGGGTCCTTGGGCTTTATTGTCTTTCATCGCCGCCATCTTCCTTTCCGCACTCACTATAATTCAGACCGTATATACCGTGCTCAGCTCCAACAAATGAACACATCCTTTGCGGAAAAATTACCAAAAAAGTTCTAAATTTATTACATTAATATCAATTCAGTCCTAAATATTTTAATTAAAACAATTCAGTCATAAACCTTTTTTTTTCCATTGACATTAATTCAGTCTATCCGGCCAATTTAGATTAGAAATTGCCGGAAGTGAACACTAACCACGTCCTATGTGGCACGGACGGCTAGCGCTAACGTGGACATTTTTGAATTATTTGTTAAATTTTTTCCTTTTTTCTTATTTTTTATGCTCTTTTCTCTTTGCCCTATGGTTGGTACCAACCATGATCGATGACAAGCCGTAGCCAAGGGCCTGCGAGGGCGTCGCAGCCCTCGTCGAATCTGGCGAGGGTCAAGCCCTCACCCAAGTTGCAAGGGCCATGCCCTCGCCAGCTGGCAAGAGGGACCCTTGCCTGTGGCTGGTTGCGGGCCATGGCCTGTACCAGCCACAAGGCAAAGCGAAAGAATAGAAAAGAAAAAGGAAAATTAAGAAAAAAAAGGGGAAAATTAAAAAAAAAAATGAACAATTAAAAACAAAAAAAAATTAAAAAAATATCCACATCAATGCTCGTTGTGCCACGTAGGATGGCTGGCGTCCACGTCAGTGGTTTCCGCTCTAAATTGGTTGAATGGACTGAACTAGTACTAATGGGAAAATATTTATGACTAAATTGGTCTAATTGAAAAATTTTAAGCTAAATTAATACAAATGCAATAAGTTTATAACTATTTTACTACTTTTCCACATCATTTGCCTCTTTGTACAATAAATTTTCCTTTATAGTCATGTTCATTTCCCTCTTTAAATGTACTAAATGATGGACATTTGGCTGTTTTTTTAATCATTATAAATGGTAATTCTCTCGTTTCAGTCCTCTTCATGTTTGTCCAATTGGGTGAAGGATGATCAAGTTCATGTTTGTCCAATTGGGCGAAGGATGATCAAGTTCATGTATGTCCAATTGGGTGAAGGATGATCAATTTTAGGCAAATGAAATCTTCCATTGCACCATTTTCTTCTTGATTAAAATTTTAACAAGTTGCAGGGAATTTAAGTGAACAACAAATATGGCTTTCAAAGTCATTTCTCTTCCCCATCGGCTTCAAATTGCAAAGTCATCTATATATTTTCCGAATCATTAACACAAAGTAACAAACATACTTTTATGACTGAGAAAGAAATATTTTGAAACTTCCAGCATCCTTCCTGAAATAAATAGAGCTAAAGATATTTATTGTTCTGGACCGCCATTATAGAATCCTAGATCGAAATAAGCTGACAACTAACTATTAATTATGTACACATATTGTTAAGAATATGTCTTCAGTTTGAGTAGGTTTTTTAGTTTGAAAGGATAGAACAATTGCTTATCGTTATCACCTAAATTTTGACAATCCAATTAGGCATTCATTGCATCGAAAAATTAGGGATCAACCCTAATCCCTAAACAAAAATAGTTAAATTGCATATAGTTATTATGAGCATTTTAACTAAGCCAGTATAATATTGCATTTGGACTTAATGGACTAAAGGAGAGAGGTTCTAAGCTTAATTAAATTATCTAAACTAAGCTCGGCATAACGAAATTCAGTCAATTCAAGGACAAGCATGTCTTCATATTCGCAATCAGCATACATGGGAACTCTAAGGTGCAGTGCAGTGGTAGTGGGAGGTCCATCCTACATGATTGTAAAAGTAAAGAGGTGAGCTAAAGCTCAGTACATGAAATTTCTAAGTTTAAGGTAGAAGCTTACCACTCAACTTGGTACCGACTAACAATGTTAGTTCAAAACAAGTGCAATGTCAAAATTAAATGCATTATCTTCCTATCATGATGTGTCAGTAGAAACCATTAACAACATTACATAAGATTATTCATTCAAACACGGATGTTATATTATTTCTTGATGTGTAGATATCACATAGCAGCTCACCAATATAGACATATGTGTTTTTCAACTCCTACTTGTCATTAGCTAGGACCTATCTCGACTCACAAGGCATCTCGACTAACGGTCATTATCACCATCAACTTATGGGAGATGGATTCATGCATACCCATTAGTTACGCTTCTTAGCCCATTCATCATGGATGTTCTATATATTTGCGGTGATAAATACGCTACTGTACATCTGCATGATGATGATTATTTTTTAGCATCGTACTAGAGGCTACACAAGCCATGTCATCATAGAATTTCATGTCCTCTCAACTTTGTAGAGAACCATCTCAAACGGTAGAATAATTGGCTAACTCTAGAGTGTCATACACATACTCATACAAGGGAATTCACTTTATGGTGAATGGGCCATTGCAAAAGTCTTTATCATGTAGCATCAATGGCATATAAATCATCAACTACTATATGCATCTCAATAATTAGTTCTTTCTCAAGCAATTAATGATAAACAAATAATTACAAGCACTTCGCCACATGTATCCTCATTATTTTCTTGCTAAGCCATCATCATTTAATCAAAAGCCATAGGTAGGTATCGGTAGCTTAGGAATCAATACTTACAAATTGACAGCTCGAAATGAACACTTAGGAGGAAATGACTTTGAAACAACATCTTAGTATCTTAGAACTAGATTATTTTGGTTGAAATTGACAATTTGAAATGGCAATTTTTGTTAGAGGTCGACTTCTTCAAAATCGACTACTCAAAGTTTGACACATAGAAATTGATTGCTTGGATAATCGATTAGTTAGTTAACAATCAGTAAGTCAATCAGATACTTGATTTACTTAGGAAGTTGATTGAATGATCAAAATTGGCAAACGACTAAAATCGGTGAACTAGTCAGAGAATTGACGGTTGGCCACGAACGGTGGTTGATGAAAAAAGATGACTTTCAAAATTGGAAATTTGCTCAGGATTCGACTGAATTACCAAAATCGGTAAAATGAATTGTTAGTCATCACTTAATCAAAATCGCGTGAATATTCTTTTTAAGTCCAAATTCCACATTTTACACTTATCTCGCCCAATATACAACAAAGCCTTTTGGGGAGTCGATCACACAATTTCTACGCTTGAAAATAGTTATCAACTTATATTTAGTCAACACAATATTGCCTTTATTGAATCTTGACCACGCTCGGGATTAATATTCAAACTTGGTTAAAAATCATCAACCGATCAAGTCAAAATTACTAAGTAGATCAACATAATTTAGGCATAAAGAGTTTCACTTACCTTGAACAAAGACTTGGACAACTCTGAAAGCTTAACCACCTTTAAGGCAAAATAACAAGAACAAAGATTAACAATTATCAATCTTTTAACAAAACTAGTTCAATAGAAAAGAATAAAGCCCACAAATTTACCTTGTAAACTCTTGAAAGATGGAATTTTGAAGCTTTGATAGCACAAGCATAGAGTCTTTGCTTTTACTCGAAAGATTGAAAAGTGATAATGAAGAGGAAAGTGCTGGGTGGTCTTTTTTTTTCTTTGCAAGAACAAGTTAGAATTTCTTTTAAGCTTAGTTATTTCTAAAGGCTTCATACGATCAAGAGAGGATGTAATTGGAAGACTTATAGGAGTCACAAAGGGATAAGAATGTTAAGGTCAAAAGCAATGATAACATTGGGTTAAAAACACTAGGTTGAAATTGAGTGAGAGGTGCAGAAATTAGCAGAGAAAAATGGCTCAACTATATGGTTCCCAAGTAGATATTTCGATAAATTACTTAGATATCTAGTATTTTTGTACATAAATAAAGAAATCAGTGTCCGTTCTAAATAGCGACAAATCATAAAAATATTTTAAACCCATTAAAATGTTCCACAAAAGTTACCAAATGCCAGGAGAAACTTAATTCAGTAAATTTCTGATCTACTACTTATTCAATGCATTAATCTCATAGCGTGTTAGTCTCCAAAAATAATTATTAGGGCGATACGTGTTTTATAGCTACTCTATATAATCAACCTAAGCACGGATGTTTATCATTTCAACCTTAATCAATTCATTTCCAAAAACCACGGTCACGGAAACATATTTTGAATGTTCTGCGCACCACAATATTTTTAACTGGAATTTTCCACGTGTGACATTTTTTATCTTCTTTTCCTACTATTATTAAATGACATAGAAATTTCTGGATGTCATAATATCTCCTTTCCTCCATAAATCATCGGATCTTAAGTTTTTTTATGATGACATACAGATATTTTGATATTAAATTTGCATGGACAAGTATATTTCAATGAAAAGATTTCTGTCTTTTTAAGCTCATTATGTGCCGATGATTGAAAGGTTTGATTGTATAAATCAAGAATATTCATTGCATTAAAAAAAATTGAGGACAAAATTGAAAATTGTATTAGTAAAAAGACTAAATAGAGGTCATTGTACTGTAAAATATGAATGCGAGATATATCATTCTAAGTCAAGTTTGGAAATTTTCTATTACACTTCAAATTGTGCATGATTTCGATGTAATATTTTGAGTCTGCACTTCGTTTGACCTTTTTATATACGGGAATAAAAAGGTAAGTGGTAGAACAGAAAGAAGTACAGGGAAAATTATAAGAAGAAAATAAAATGGAGGAAAAGTTGCTTTAAGAAAATTTAAAAGTTGTCATACTTTATCTCCCAATACGTCTTATTAATTTCAGAATTTGGACTAGAAGTGCTTCACTCTCGTTCAGAAGTCGATGGGACCACAAAATGTTTGAAAAGAAAAGCCTGGCAACAAGTCGAAAGATGACCCCGCCCAATTTAAGATTTTAATAAAAGCTACGGGTAGTTGAGGTAATCAAGAGCATATACAAGGGTGTCAACCCCTTTCATAATGACATGAATCCTTTATCTAGTACGAGAAAATAGTAGGTAGTGTTAAATCTTTACGTGAATCACGCTCTACCCCACTCATTGATCACTGCATATCTAGATGGGTCACCCACTTTCAATCTCTCGTCTCTCTCTTCTGCACCTTGCATTTCTCCTCTTCTTCTTCGTTTCTTCCTTTTGGCCATTGCCACTGTCAATAGCCGTGCCCGCGGGGCCCCCACCGCCAAACACTGCAACCTCATGTTGGCGTTGCCGGATTGTGACTTGGATTTGTTTTCTTTTTTACCATTGTGGAATTAGGGGAAGGGGTCATCTTGAGCTTCTTCCTATTGGAGTTTTGCTTGTTTTGGTTCTAAATTGATGAGAAAAATATAACTTTTCTCGGGCGTTTAGATGGTTGTGGAATTAAGAATGGAGGTTTTGATGCACATTTTGATTTCTTCATTGGATGGTGATTCCCTTCCCACCAATATTTAGTTTAACTTATAAAATTGACTTTGCCATATTGATTTGACTTTGATTTATCTTTTTGCCAAAATTAATTTTTCCCCATATGAAGCCAAAGGAAGTTTTCAAATTTGACACAAGATGATTTATAACTTGACTTGTGTGCCACCTGAAGTTAATTTATGAGAAATTATATGATTGCCACGGACTAACCAAGTATATATATATTATTGGAACGTCACTCTTTGTGAAATATAGTTATATATATATAAAAGGGGCGTTGAGTACTAAAAAGGAGACCCAAGTAAGAAATTTAGATTATCTCGAAGATAAAAATTATAAATATAATGTCATGTGAAATAGATGAATTCTGTACCCAAATCACAATGCGTGCACTCAATTCAATATGAGCATTTAGTTGAGGCAGACACCTGGGAGATTCATTAAGTCCTAGGGCTCGTACACGATTGTAAGATTATGTGACTGGCAAGCAATGCAATTTAATTCCCATGTTATTCATGGGACATTACCTAAACACTTTTTGTCTTTACCTATTACCTAAACATTTTTTGTCTTTACCTGGGGCACAAAAGGTGACACACTCCTCACTTGGACACCTCCAAACATTCTTCCCATATTGATTTTTCTTTTCTTTTTTTGTTCGGCTTCCCATATTAATTTGATTGGTTCGAATTAGTGGCTTTTGGATTGAGTCAACATCTTTTATGATATTTCTGTGTTTACTGTTAACTAATTACAGCAGTCATAACAGAGCCAAGTACTTATTGATTGAAGCTTGTTGTAAAATTAATGCGAAAACTCCATGCATCTTACGAATCAAATCAACATGAATTTATCTAATAAATAAATAAAGAAAAATAAAAAAATACTGGACATTTACGTGATTCGATTTAAGTATCGGTATACCTACTCCATTAGGAGAGTCAACGATAAATAATCCACTAACCAATCTGACAATTACAGAGTAATAATTGCTCACAAGCTTAAATATTTCTCGATTGATCAATCTTGGATATTTACATAATTGCCACCACTCCAAAGATATTACATAAAGTAAAGTAACAACCCTCATCTTGGTTGAACTCCTACGGATCGACTCCAATAGGTATTCAATCAAGAATTCTAGTCCACCTCATCCAATTCAGGTCGAGTATCATATACAAGCTCAAACTCATACATCTTTTAAGAAAGCTCTTGATTGAAGCTCATAATTGCTCATAGTCAATCATGCTTGGGTGAATATATAATTTTTGCTTAAAGTAATTTTTCTCCATATAAGGAGACCCAAGTAAGAAATTTACATTATCTCAAAGATAAAAATTATAAATATAATATCATGCAAAATAGGGGAATTATGTACCCAAATCACATTGCATGCACTCAATTCAATATGAGCATTTAGTTGAGTCTGACACCTAGGAGATTCATGAAGTCCTAGGGCTCGTACACGATTGTAAGATTATGTGGCTGGCAAGCAATGCAATTTAATTCCCATGTTATTCATGGGACATTACCTAAACACTTTTTGTCTTTACCTATTACCTAAACATTTTTTGTCTTTACCTGGGGCACAAAAGGGGACACACTCCTCACTTGGACATCTCCAAACATTCTTCCCATATTGATTTTCTTTTTCTTTTTTTGTTCGGCTTCCCATATTAATTTGATTGGTTCGAATTAGTGGCTTTTGGATTGAGTCAACATCTTTTATGATATTTCTGTGTTTACTGTTAACTAATTACAGCAGTCGTAACAGAGCCAAGTACTTATTGATTGAAGCTTGGTGTAAAATTAATGCGAAAACTCTATGCATCTTACGATCAAATCAACATGAATTTATCTAATAAATAAATAAAGAACAATAAAAAAAAATACTGGATATTTACGTGGTTTGATTTAAGTATTAGTATACCTACTCTATTAGGAGAGTCAACGATGAATAATCTACTAATCAATTTGACAATTACAAAGTAACAATCGCTCACAAGCTTAAATATTTCTTGATTGAACAATCTTGGATATTTACATAATTGTCACCACTCCAAAGATATTAGATAAAGTAAAGTAACAACCCTCATCTTGGTTGAACTCCTACGAATCGACTCCAATAGGTATTCAATCAAGAATTCTAGTCCACCTCATCCAATTCAGATCGAGTATCATATACAAGCTCAAACTCGAGACATCTTTTAAGAAAGCTCTTGATCGAAGCTCATAATTGCTCATAGTCAATCATGCTCGGGTGAATATATAATTTTTATTAAAAGTAATTTTTCCCTATATAGAATAGGTGGACATTATTGAATTTCACACAAGATGATTACAACTCATCATGTGTACTGGCTGAACTTAATTTATTAGAAGTTATATGATTGTTATGAGTGAACCGTATATTGTAATTATTGGGATATTACTCATTGTGAATTTTTTTTCCCTACAGGCGATGTATATACGGGAGAGGAGCATTGAGTACTAAGAATGAGACCTCAACTAAGAAATCCAACGTATCCCAAACATGCAAGGTAAAAATCATTACCAAATTAAAATATATATATACTATTACAAAACTAGTGTCGCATCAAATATCAAATATGCGAAGTTCATACCTTAATCGGCATTGCATGTACTCATTTCAAACAACCCTTCTAATTTAAGCAAACACTTGTGAGACTCATCAAATTCAAAGGCTCAGACACAGTCGCCAGATGTCGTGCTTCACATGCATGCAATTCATTTACTATGGCTTCCATGGGATAGGCTTAATCACATTTTCTCTTTACCTTTTGCACAAAAAGTGACTTTATACTTAGGCCTGTCAAAATGTGGGGGTTGAGTTGAAAAATGTCCATCTAAAATTGACCTACTTAATCCGTTTTGACCCACTTTTATAAAATACCAATTTAACATCCATACCCAATCCAAGATCTATTTTAGCTTCTTTTTTTTTGTCTTAAATTATGGTTGTCTTTGAAAAATGGACCATCTCTGTGGACTTATACCAAGCCCAAAGCATTTATTACTGATTTTCAAAATCAATCATACTCATAAACTATGACAGCAATGTTGCGTGAAAAATATGAATGTGATGGATTTGGCGCCCAATTGTCCTGCATTGATTGATAACATCAAATTGATTTGATTCTAAGTTCTGAACTACAGCACTTCATGACCCTTGATTGGCTTACTTTTTAAGGAGTGTGCACATGCATGTCGATCAGCGTACATCAAATTCACAGACTATTGGCAGCGAAAATTCCTCTATATGTTCACGGTTACAATTTTTGGCTCGTATTTTATTTGATTTATGATGTTTGTGTGCATTTTGTGAGCTCGGACTTTTGTACAGATAATTCACGAAACACTATCTATATTGGATTTTTTTTTTTTTGTGCTGGAGGAACCGCTTTAGCCGACAGCTGCCACGTAAACCCCCAGGTGTCGCTAGCAGGGAAACCACCACCCCAACGCCATGCTTAAATCATCACACAACGCTTCAGCCTCCCTACTTCGCAGGGGCTTCGAACCTTGGCCTCCTTGATGGAGGACAAAGGATCTACCATCCATGCTGCAACGGCCAGTGGTATCTATATTGGATTTGTTCCTAACAGGTAGTAAGAATAAACGACAATTTTTGTCCCGGAGACTCGAAGACTCTTCACACGTGGGAGGAGGGCCCGCCCAGACTTGTCACGTTCTCAGATCGTCTGTCCCCTTCCCTTATTGCTGGAGCGAGAGGAAGGGGGTCAGATTCGGCCCCGCTTTGTGGTGTACTGTAGTTTCGTGGTTAGGGTAAAACTCATTTAAAATCCATTTTTAATTCGACTTTAGGGCTCAAATTCATAATAATCCATTTATTAAAATTTGACTGACCAGTATGACCCAATTCATTTTATGAGTTAAGAAGTGGGTGAAAGATCCGTCTAGACACCTCTACTTATATTATATATACATCGCCAACATTGGTCTTGGACTACCCCAAACTTCAAACGCTGTTCCCACACGCTCTCTCTCCATGGATTCTCCTCTTCTCTCGGGCAGAACAGAAACTACTGCTATTGAAACTGATTCACAGGCGTTTATCTTGCAAGCCAGTCCGAAGTGGCAGCCAGAGCTGGAGCCACAGTGTTGGAAGAATCCGTGCATCTATAGGGTTCCCGCCTTCATCACCAAACTCAACCCCGAGGACTACCAGCCGCACGTTGTCTCTTTCGGCCCCTACCACCAAGGCGACAACCGCCTCTCCCCAATGGAGGAACACAAGGACCGCGTGTACAGCCGCTTCGCCCACTGGGATGAGTCCCTCGATCCGTTGGGGCCTATTCTGCCAAAACTCAAGGAGAGCTATGACGCGCTGAACCCCGAGTTGAAGGAGGGGAGCGAGTTCCGGAAGCTGATGATCAGGGACGGCTGCTTCATGCTCGAGATCATGAGGGCCTGGGCCGCTGCGATAGAGGAAAGAAATAACAATGAGCAGGATGACCTTATCTTCAGCACCCATTGGCTGGCGTACATGAAGCCGTATATAAGACGGGACATGCTTCTGCTGGAGAATCAGCTGCCGATGCCACTGCTGTATCAGCTGGTTGCCTTCGAGAACAATGGCGACGCGGTGGTTAGTTTCTTAGATTTCACTCCGTAGTTAGAGAGGTTACTGCAAGCACGCCAACCGCCATACTATGTTCACCTAACAGTACATCTTGATGATCTCAAATGGACCTCACGTCTTGTTTCGAGATCAATTAACAATTTCATTATTAAATCTAGCACCTCAATTGGAGACTCCTTTTTCTTCCCTTTTATGCGAGTCGTGTCGACACAACAACACACTCGTATTCGATGCACTGAATTTACTCCAGCAACGCAGGATGAGGTCAACGAGCTCATCCGAAAGTTCTACTTCCCCCCTGGAAAACAAGAGTTCACGGGGTTGGGCCCATGCCTGCATGTCTTGGACGTCTTCAGGAAAGGCCTGCTGATGGGACGTGAGGCTGGCGAGGTGATAATTCTTTTTTTTCCCCCTTTAAGCAAGCAGTATTGACAACAACAACAATCTCGTACTCAATGCATTGACTTTACTCCAACTACGCAGGGTGACGAAAGCTCCGTCGACACGGGCATCATGGGGATGGGGCATGTCGTGGACGTCTTCAGGAAGTGCCTGCCGAAGAAGACCGAGAATGTCCAAAATAAGGAGATAATCCGGTCGGCCACCGAGCTCCATGAGGCCGGGATCCGGTTCGACAAGAACAAGACCTTCAGTCTCAAGGAGATCTCCTTTGCCGGAGGGGTCCTGAAGCTCCCCGTTATCACGGTGGATGACACCGTCAAGTCCATGCTCCTCAACGTCATGACGTTCGAGCGCTTGCACAGCGGGGCTGGGACAGAGGTCACATCCTACGTCATCTTCATGGACAACATCATCAACAACGAGCAGGATGTCGCGCTGCTCCACACCCGTGGCATCATTCAGAATGCCATCGGGAGCAACAAAGCAGTTGCGGAGCTATTCAACTCACTATGCAAGGAAGTGACGCTCGTACGTAACAATAGCCTCGAGGCCGTGCAAAAGGACATGAATGAGTACTGCAATAAGCGCCGGAACAGATGGAGGGCTTATTGCAACCGCACCTACTTCAAGAATCCTTGGACTATATTGTCTCTCACCGCCGCCATCTTCCTCTTCATGCTCACCATAATTCAGACCGTATATGCGTTGCTCAGCTACTATTGAAACCTCCCGTTGCCTCTGCATAATAATTTCCTTTTTCCATCTTTGGGTTTTTCTCCTAATGTCTGATGCTCGATAGTTATCTGTTGATCGGTTGTTGGTGTCATGAATGGTTTTCCTCCTGTTTTCAGTTGTGCTTATTTCCCTCTATAAATGTTGTGAACGATGGACATTTGGCTGTTTATATATCATTATGAGATGATGATTCTCTTATTTCAGTCTTCTTCATTTTTGTTCAGTTTGGATGGATAGGTAATCTGAAGGATGATCAAGTTTTAGGCAAATGTAACCTTCCGTTGCAATGTTTTCTTTTTTATTAAATTTTGTTGAATTGTGGTCCATGAATCCAGAAAAGCCAAGATCCTACTTGTTTCTAGATCTATAGCGAATAGTTGAAGTTTGTGGTTCTAGCTTTGTTGGTGGTAGTTAAAAGTAATGGCTAAAAAACTGTCAAACATGTAAGATGAAGCAAATGTCTCTATTTGTGACACAGATTCTTTGCTGAAGAGTCAAATATGAAGGACTATAAAAAGGCTCCATGCTCGTTCATTCATGCAAAGTTCAACTACAGCTCCGCGAATCCCTCGCACTATACATTTTCATGATACACTAATCTCCTTCCTTGTCCCTTTGCTAAGTAAATAACAAACTTTTTAGAAGTTGCCACGAATTTAAGGGAACAAAAATTATGTACTTCAAAGTCATCTAGTCCCCATCGGCTTCAATAGTCAAATATGTTTTCCAATCGCCAAGCAATCAATCATTACCATCAAAGAATAAACGTACTTTTATGCCTAAATAAGAAATTTTCGAAACTCCCAACATCCTTCCCGATATAAAAGGAACAAACGAGATTCACTGCCGGAAAAACCCCGAAACTAGGTGAAAACTGCGGTTCTCTGGCCAACAAAACTTATATTTTCCGTATGAAGTGCAAATGAACCACATTTTGAAAAGATGGGATTAGTTGCATTAATAAATATTCAGCGGTCGGGAGTGTCCTTCCGGAGGAGCAGCAATAGCTGGGTATCAAGCTTCCCATTGTCTTCCAAATTCCGATTGAGCTCGGCCACCACTAGAAGAGTTTATCAATTTCGCGACATTGTCGGACAAATGATAATTGTAATGTTTGGTAGTTGAAATAGGGAAATGGGAGGCGAAGCAAACATATAATATTATTCTCAGGACGCCTCCAGTAGAAGCCCCGGAGGAAAATGGGCATAGACATTTGCAGCGGTCAAGGACATGAATAGTCCACGCGTTCTTCCCTATCCACGGCAATAAAGAAGTAGCACGCGTAAGTCCACCGAAAGTTGCATGCATGGATCGAAATTTTGAACTTGAACTGTTCATGTTCTTGTAGGCTTTTATGGTATTCCTTAGATCGAGCGCTCAACACGGAGGATGTCGTTTCCACTTTGGAACGACGTGACAAATTAATTGTGCACGAGTCAGTCGACCTTTTTCCTTTTATCGGTTATCGTAATGAGTGCCATAAATTTACTATAGTTCAGTACGAAAGGATTAGATTTTTAATGCTTGGGTGATTGTCGTCGTGTGTGGGGTTTGATGCAAGATCCAAATGGGTTTGCTTGGGACAAAAAATCGCTTCAAGTGTCAAAAATTAGCACAAAGAGATACTTAAGAAACACTTAAGTATCAAAAGTTATAAAAGTGACACTAAGTGTCAAAATCAGAGTAAAATAAATCACTTAAACACTAATTCGACCAAAATGCTTATGTGCACAATTTCCAACAAAGTAAGTGCGAAATTGTGTCATTTTACATGCTGACGTGAATAAATAATGTAAAAACGATGTTGTTTTAGTGTTGACATGGTAAAATAAATTAAATTTAAAACTAAATTTATTTAAAATATTTAAAAATACAAATACAAATATAAAAATATTTTTAAATATTTTAAAAAAAAAAAAAAAAAAAAGTGGGAGGCAGCGAGGGCTCCACCTCAGCCACCTCCTTCCTTTTTTCAATTTTTTTTTTTTTTTTAATTTTTAATTTTAATTTTAAATGTTTTAAATAAATTTAGTTTTAAATTTCATTTAATTAATTTTTACACGTCGTATCAAAACGACACCATTTTGCACTTGCTTCGTTGAAAAATCGCTGCCGCGTCAGCAAATTTCTGATTGGCACTTAAGTGATCCATTTTACTCGATTTTGGCATTTAAATGTCACTTTCATAACTTTTGGCACTTAAATGTTCATTTATGCCAACTTTTGACACTCCAAGGGTCCCAGTGTCGTTTGCTTGGATTCAGAACTTTGCCAAGACATCGGCCATTTCAATTTTTCATTGGCACATTTCGTTCTTGCATATGTTTAAGTTATAACATAAATATAATGATGATTTGGCACCATTGAAAAAGGTAATTTCGACCTACGTAAAGGTATTTGGAGTATCTTTCTATTAGTTGACAAAAAGGTTTTAAATAGGCATATGTGTACATGGATTGTAAAGCCATCAAAAAGGTGGGTCGGTCGATAATGTTCTAACCAAAATCACCTATTTAACCCATTTCGACATATTTATATGCAACATAAATTTAACGATCATTACTCGTACTCGATCCGATTCATATTCTTCCTTATATTAGCATTGCTCTTTCTAATTTTCTTTGCATTTCAATATTTTGTTTAAATTAGAAAAAAATAATGCCTACACAATCAAAATAAATATAATTACGATTGTAGCTAATGATTATGATTATTCTTCAAAACATAAATTTCTTGAGTACCCAGATTATGGTCATCGCATACGTACACAGACTGGCAATCTCACAATTGGGTTCTCTTTTGGAACATAGTTGGCAAGCTCTACTCTTACCCCCTCAAGCCATCTAATCCACCATTTCTACAAGAAAATCCCCTGACTGGCATTTCTTCAAACAACTCGAGGGCAAACTGAACGAATCACAAGAATTTCAATCTCAACACCTCCAAAACACCCCAATCAAAGCAATCTCCGAAGACCATCAGAATCCCAACAGGAACCAAACTTACCTAGAGGAGCCATCGGGACAATTAATGAAGCGTCCAATGTCCCCGGTGTGGTCCTAAGCGTCTAGCAATTCATTTCGCGTAAGCCCATCCACCGAAGCCCAACCTTTCCTTCACCACCCGAGCGACCGACGGCGACACTCCTCCCTCCGAGCCTGACTCCATCGTTGTAGCGGATGGGGACGACGGCGATGTTGAGCTTCTTCAGCTGCATCGCGCGGTCCAGCAAAATCAATGCCTCCCGACCAGCCCCCATTTCTCTATCGCTTCGGAAACGCGCGAAGAGAAAGAATTCGGGATTGTGCGTGGGAGGATCCAGCTTGGTTGGACATGGCCTCCAATATGAGAGTGCAGAGATAGACAGTCAGAAAGACGAACGATATTGTTCAACTCAAGTAAGTGTGTAAAGTGAGTGAACAAGATTGAGCGAGGGCCAGAGAGAATCATAGAGGTGGATTGGATTTTGGTAAATTCTGAATCCATTCAACACTCATATTTTAATGGATTTTGCTATTCTAAACCCATTTATAACTCACTTTCTAAATTTAACAAAGGAAAAAACTATCAAAAATCTTAAACTATGTCCGCTCTAACATATTTACTCTAAATTTTTCTTTGTACTATAAAAATCATAATATTGTACTTGTGTGATATATTTACCCCCATCAAAATCTTGTCAATGAGAACGGTTAAAAATTTGCTTACGTGGACATCAATAAGGAAATAGTGTCGACAAGCACCCACACGACTAAAATGAAATAAAAACACCATTATTTTAACTAAAAAGTCATCTAATGGAATGCAAATGAAGAGTAAATGGGTCACATAAGTTCAAATTTGAGATATTTTTCATTTTACAAGAAAAATTAATGATAAATATGTCACAGTATGCATAATTTAAGGTTTTTTTATGTAAAAAAAAAATTAGGGTAATTATGTCATGCTAAACTAAGTTTGCGATTTTTTGTGACTTTTTCCCTTTAACAAGCTCATATAATAGCTCAACCTATCAAATATGATTTAGGAAATGGATCTATAACCCTTTTTGACAAATCTAATATATTCTTAAGGCATAACATCCAATCCTAACAAAGTTTAGCAACAATTGAGGTTAAATGTTTGATCTCGTGAGATTTAGCGCTTTTAGATAATTTATTTTAGTTATAATTAGATTCTTTTGATTTTAAAAGTACTTAACAATTTTTTTAGCACAAGTTGTGGGTCATAGTTTATTCTAAAGAAAGAACATCCATTTTGAAAAAGTTTGGCTAAAACTGAGTCAGATACTTGATTTTGTGAGGATTAGTGCTTTTAGATCATCTATTTACGTAAATTTAGATTCATCTTGATTCTAGAAGAATTTCTCAAAATTTGGAGGACAAGTTGTGGGTCATGATTTATTCTAAATAAAGAATCTCCAATTCTGAGAAAGTTTTATGCGTTGTATATAAACTTTATTTCGAGAAAAACTACTTAGATAAATTGAGATATATAGAGAGTGCTAGTAATGTTGAAATACACAAATAATTATTTAAAGAGGATAGCACATAGAAAAGTGATGAATAAAGATAGCAAAACAAACTAATATGATGTCAATTGGTTAGTGTATTAACTTTCTAATGGTCAAAACATATACATATAGGAAGAAATCGTTCTTTCATTTAATTGGCATAATTGGGATAATCTTGTTAAGCATACCTACACCATAAGTGTAGCGACCACTTGCAGTACTTAATTTACTTTGATAATTAAATGTAAAAAAAAATAAGTAATGATGAAAAATAGGCTGACTAAACTGAATATTTCAGATACAAATTGATTGAAATACAGTGGAATTTTGTTTTTATATGTTGAAACTTACTTATGCGTCAAACTTCAAATTAACCTAAGAAAAATGGAATTTAGGAAAAAACAATAAAACAAAAAACAATGTGATAAAATGAAAAGGAAAAGGTTTGTCTTTTTTTTTTTGGTAACCCAGGGAACCTCCGCACGCCGCTTCGCGGGGGAGAGTAAACCCTGGGGCGCCGGGGTCCCCACCGCTGACCCCTAGATACGCGGGTAAGTCGCGCGTTATGCATTGAAGCATCGCGTCCACGAAGTTTCGAACTCCTCCCCTCCCGGATAGGGTACTAAGCTCAAACCAGCGCGGCCACCGCGGGCGGTGGTGGAAAAGGTTTGTCTTTGATCTCAGAGAAAAGGAGAAAGTTAATTAGGTGCATCATCTTCTATGATAATTTAATAATAAAAGCAACAAATGGCTAGTGGATTAGAAAGATCGAAGCCCACTTGCTTCAATTCTATACTCCTATACATCCAAAAAAACAAAAGCCACCCTCCTTTCATCTTATTTTATAGATATATGAAACAAAACTTCATTGAAACCTAAGAAAAGTATCGCTTTAGCAAATAAATAAAAGTTGCTAGTTTGATTAACGGAGTTACTCCTATTCCTTTGCATGGTTTGACGTTTAATCACACAGAAATAGAGATAACATTCCCAAAATACTCTTTTACTCTATCTCTTTTTAATAAAGTAATTAAGTGATAACGCCATAAATATGCAATGCCCATACCCTATAATTGAGACTCATTAATCTAATTACCGACGATTGATATTTTCTATATCCATCTGTATTTTAAATAACCGAATATTAGTGTGATATATAATCAAAGGTCTCATTATATAACACTTACAATATATGAATTGCATTTAATATACTCACCATTCCAATTACTAAATAAATCATCCGATCAAAAAAATTACTAATAATTCCTATAATTATCATTAAGTACGATGTATTACATAAACGGATGAGATCTGAGTTTTCACGTCGAGTTATGCAATAAATTTGAGAAGATATAATATGGGAGACAACCCCCTTTTTTAGCTTATGTTGGCACCTTGAAGCCTGTAGCTGTTTCAGTATCATTTTTGACAGACGGAAGGACGAGGTTCCTTCTGTCTCGCCCCGTCATCTTGCTGTCGACAAACATGCCGAGAAACATATAACTGGGACCAAAATCAGTCTCTACACAGGCTCACGACAATGAAAACACGAGAACGAGACATGCAAATAGAATGCCAATCAATGTCTCCTCATACGGGTGAGATCAGGGATATGAGGCGGGATCGTTGAAGTCGGATTGGAGAAACTTGCATCATGCACCGGACGTATCCTTGGCCGTCAAATTAGTTATAGAAGAAGCAATGGAAATTTATCAGCTCATAAGTCTAAACACAACCAGGCTAGTATGGCCCCAAGGATTCTAAAGAAAGAAAAAGACCTGTCCCTTAAGATCCACAAACAGCCTTCAAATTGAATCAAAGCATATATGGCAAGTCTTTCCACCTCCCAACATCATAGGTGGGGAAATCATGTCCTCAGATCAAATCTCTTATCAATAGATTCAACCACCGTTTCTAATGTCAAAGAGCTGCACACTCTGAAGATTGAAAAACAGGAGCAACTTAGTTAACTTCAAGGATCCACAGAACATTCCAGTTTATCAATACACATACACGGTTTCAAGAAGGAACTCATGGTAAAACTTCCCTGCAATTCAGTCATCAGATTTTACGTGATGTCCTCGCTGTAGATAAAGAAAGAAAATTCACCTCCACAGAATAGTAGCTCCCCCTAGTCACAGAGAACATGGCGTTCAGCCTTACAAGCTCAATTTTTTCCTTCAAAATGGGTGACATTAGAAACTCAGAATACTTGCAATCCACAACTTTCGCCCAAAGAAGATTGGATTGTAAAGCAAAGTTCTACAAGCTAGCCAACTAGGTCTCCCTCTGCTGTTAAGTATTGACTAGCAGCTGACTTGGTTAGACAGCAAGGCCAAAGGATGGATCAGAAAGAAAAACAAAATTCCCGGGAGTGAGTCCATGAGGAGAAGAGCTTCTTACACATTACAAATAGGGGGACCTCACTCATCGCTATCCTCTTCTCCGTCGGCTCCCCGCCTCTTCATCCTCCCTCCTGAGCTGACCACATACATTACACTCCATTATATCAGAAGGAGAGCCGTCCGACGGAGGCAAAGGTGCCATTGTCCCGCTGAAGTTTTTCCTGCTGCACATATACCTGACGAAGAAATATGCATAGGGGAAGTCGATCTCATTTGTTCATCCGCGTCCTCATCCATCCCTTCTTCGTCACCATCGTCCTCTTCGCCGATATCATCATGCTCATTCTTGTCATTGGACCAATTGGCCTCGACCATGTGACGATTTGGCTAGACCCAAGCTCACCGAGCCTCGATGACCTCTAGTGAGGCTTGAGCTCATTGGAATCTGGCGATCTCAACCCTGTAGCAGGCAATCGGCCAAAGAAAAAGCAAAAATAAAAAATAAAAATAAAAAGTAATTAAAAATTCAATTAAAAAAGTAAAGAAAAAATGAAAAATAAAAATAAAAATAAAAACAAAACATTATTAAAAGGAGTGCACGAAGGTCCATGCCGAACAATGAAATTTTCTAATTTATTTTCACGTTTCAGCTAAGCGGCTGAAAATATTATTATTCTCCTAGAAAAATAATTTCTGGAGATTCATCACTTTTTATTATTTTATTATTTTTTTAAGTTTATTTTCGGTTTCTAGCCAAACAGGGCCAATGTAACATTGACTTGATCAAGTACAGTAAGTAGGTAATCACTTCTTCATCAGGCAACATTTAAATAGTCTCACAATTACAAATCATGAGTAGTAGATACACTTAAACTAGATAAATCCACAATGCATTTGACTCATGCACCTAAATTTTATCCCTTTTTTCTCCCTACTTGCACACGATATGCGTGCCCTAATGCTAATGAATTTACTTTATATCTTTTTCATCCCAACTTCACCACGATTCTTCGCAAAGCAAAAGTAGTGAACTGCCTTTAACCAGTTCTGTTTTTTAATGTGTCTTTGAGCAAGAAAGGAATGTCCCCCGGTTGGCTTATTTGGGACTAAAATTGAATGTGCTGCCCGTGGGAAAGGGATACGGAAGGAGGTCATCAATATGCGTAATTAGGGCTTAACCATCATCAAAATGACGTATCAATCTGATCGGGTGATGGAATTAATCACTTTCGGATTTAATTGTCGTCCTGCAATATATTTGTGCCTAGTTTACTGATTATAGCAGTTATAAATTTTAATGGATCCAAATGCTTCTCGATTGCAACTCACAAATGCTTGTGGCTGATATGAGCGGAAGCATTTGAGTTTCACACAAGATGTCTAAAACCCATCTTATGTGCCACCTAAAGTCAAATCCACAATGCAACCTCCCCCACGCGCCCCCCGCTCCTTCGTACACACGATATGTGTGCCGTAACGCTAATGAATTTACTTTATATCCTTTTCATCCCAGCTTCACAAGGATTCTTCTCAAAGCAAAAGTAGTGAACTGCCTTTAATCATTTTTTTTTTTTAAACGGTCTTTGAGCAAGAAAGGAATGTCCCCCAATTGGCTTATTTGGGACTAAAAATGTGTTGCCCGCGCAAAAGGGACCCGGAATGAGGTCATCAATGTGCGTAATTAGGGCTTAACCAATTCATCAAAATGACGTATTAATCTGATCAGGTGATGCAATTAGTCACTTTCGGATTTAATCATCGTTCTGCAATATATTTGTGTTTAGAGTTCACTAATTATAGCAGTTATATTGGATCCAAGAGCTTGTCAATTGGAGATCATAAGCAATTATAATGGATTCGAGCTCCTCTCGATTGGAGCTCATAAATGCTTGTGGCCAATTTCATATGAAACAAGGGGATGAAATAAGGGGAAGTATTTGAGTTTCACACAAGATGGTTACAACCTGTCATGAGCTAACCATGCACACATAATATTATTCCATCACTATTTGTGGTGACATTTTTTTTTCTCCTACATGCGATGTATGCACAAAAAAAGCGCATCAAGTACTAAATTTGAGACTCAAGTAAGAGATCTCGGAATATCTCAAATACATAATAAAAAAAATTACAACAAAAAAGAACTATTATTTTAAATCCAGGCTCCGTTCCTTTCGATGAAAATGTAATATTTTTGAAAAATATTTTTCTAAAAGTCATTTTCAAGGAAAATGATAATATTTTTCGGTGTTCGGTAAAAATCTAAAATTGAAGTGGAAAATTTTTCCACTATTCGGTATCTAATTTGATTTTCCTCCATGCACTTCTTTTGATTATTTTTTATGTTCTTTTTTATTTTTAAAAATCTAATTTTAAATTCTTTTTGGTTATTTTATTTTATTTTTAAAAATTCAAATTTTAATTTTTTTTATCCTACATTTCTTTCATTTTCTTTTTTTCTTTTCTTTACTTTTCTTTTCCTCAACTTGTTGCCAACAACGATCGACGAGCACTACCTTAGGCCTTGCCACCGTCCAATGATGCTCGGGAGTTGTCGATTTGCGAGGCTCAAGCCTTGCCAACTCTAGCGACGCTCGGGCGTCACCAATCTAGCAAGCTATAGTCATTGGCCTTCTCCAGAACCGGAGACTAGTCAAAGAAGAAGGAAAAGAAAAGGAATAAAGAATTAATTAAAACTCAATTAAAAAAATAAAAATAATAAAGTAAAAATATATTTGTGAAAGAAAGTGAGGGTGAAAGAATATGTGAAAAATGTTTTCCCTTTTCTCAAAACGTGAAAACATTTTTCCCTCTTTAAGAAGACTTTTTTTCCTATGAAGATAATGTTTTCCATCATTAATTTATTTTCCGTGAAATGAACATCGGAAGATTCGAAATATTTTTTTTTTAAAGTTATTTTTTATGAAATGAATGGAACTCTAGTGTCACGTAAAATATTCAAAGTCGGTGCCCAAATTGGCATTACATGTATTCAATCCATAGGAGCCCTTCAATTAAGAGAGACGCACAGGAGATTCATCGAATTCGAAGGCTAATACGCGATCGGAGGATTCCGGGCATTGCGTGCATTGGGTGCACGAACTTCGAATCCTCATGCACAAGAAGTGAGTCACATGACTCACATGTACATGGCTTGTCCCGTAATTCATCTTGAACTTGAAGCACTAGTTGGGCTTGGGCACCCCCAAACTTTTATCCCCCAACCCTCTTCACCCTTCCATTCTCCCCATGTATTCACCTCTTCTCTCACTCCTTTCAGCTTAAGAAGAAGAAAAAAAAAAAACAAGAGCATAAGACCCTCCAGAACGGAAACTTGTGGAACCTGTGAAACTCGCGGAACTATGTCTCCTGCGAAACCGGACGAGTCCAACTCGATTGCTCCACTTGAAGAGAGCCTCCACTTCATGCTCTCGGACGACGAGGAGCAACGGTACTGGAAGACGCGGTCCATCTACAGGGTCCCTGCCCGCATCACCGCCCTCAACTGCCAGGCCTACAGGCCGCAAGTTGTCTCCTTCGGCCCCTACCACCACGGTGAGGACCACCTCCTTCCCATGGAGGAACACAAGTGCCGCGTGGTCCGCCACTTCCTCAGGCGGTCCGGGAAGTGCCGTGAGCACTTCTTCGAGTCCCTGAGGGAGGTGGCGTGGGACCTCGAGGAGAGCTACAACGCGCTGGACCTGAAGTGGAAGGCAGGCAACGGCGAGGGCGCGGCACCCCTGTTCCTAGAGCTGATGGTAACTGACGGCTGCTTCATGCTTGAGATCCTGAGGTTCGCAGCCGACGAGGTGCACGACTACGCACCCAACGACCCTATCTTCAGCAAACATGGGGAGCTCTACATAATGCCAGACATTCGGCATGATATGCTGATGCTGGAGAATCAGCTTCCGATGCTAGTGCTGGATCGGCTGGTAGCTGTCGAGAGCCATGGTGAGAAGGTTAGGGCGCGTTTAGTAATGATTATGTTCTCGTGAACTGATTCTGACAAGAAATTATTATTTTTGATTATGTTCCCGGGAACTGATTTTGACTAAAAAGAATGTGTTTGGTAACTGTCTAAAATTTCTGATTCGGAATAGAATTGCGTTTGATAACGTGTTCATTGATTATGTTCCAAATTAATTTTTTTCTACTTTTTACTTTCTTTCTTTTCTTTTCTTTTTCCCTTTTTCTCCTATTTTTCTTCTTCTTCTTGTGGCCGGTCGTCGAACCGACGACCAGCCGGACGAGGGCCAGCGACCTCACCAGAGCATCGCCGGCCCTCGGCGAGGCTGGCCCTCATCGACCGAGCCTCACCGGCAGTTGGGCGAGGCTCGCCCAGCCCCGCCAAGCCTCGGCCTCGCCGATGGCCAGGTGAGCCTCGCCGGGGCTGGGCGAGGCCCGCTTGCCACCAGCCGGGCTCGCCTAGCTCCGACCGGTGGCGGGCGAGCCTCGCCCAGCGCCGGCAAGGCTCGCCCGGCCACCGGCCGGGCTTGCCTATCTCGGTCGGTGGCCGGGCGAGCCTCGACCTCGCCGGATCCGGCGAGGCCGAGGCTTGCCGGTGGTTGGGCGTGCCTCTGGCGAGCTCGCCGGACCTCACCCTAGCCAGGCGAGCCTCCAACAATCTCGCCGAACCTTGCCCTGGCCAGGAGAGCCTCTGGCGAGCTCGCGGGACTGATGGCCGGCGGTGGTGGGCGACGGCGGACGGCAGCGGGCGGCGGCGGGCGACGGTTGCGGGATGGCGGAAGGAAAGAAGAAGAGTTTTATTGCGTTGATTCTTTTTTTGATTCTCGGACGCAAAATCAACTTTTTTTTATTCTCAAATCTTCTCCCAAACTGATTCTGGGAACAAATTTGTTCCCGGGAACAAAAATTTTACCAAACGCGATTCTCATCTCAAACTGATTTTGGGAACAAAAAATCAGAATTATGCATTGTTTGGCACGTTGCCAAACAGGGCCTTAGTTTCTTAGATTTGGTCGGTCGTAAGACGAGAAAATATTGCAAGTACGCAAACCGCCGTACTATGTGCACGTGACAGTACATCTTTGTGATCTCACATGAACCCTACGATGGATCCACCGAATCTAATGCTCCAAATGCATTGATTGCCCGGTTCATGATCAACCGATAATTTGATTAGTAAATCTATCACCAAAACTTCATTTTTTTTCCCTTTTACGCAAGTGGTATCAGTACAACCCCAATCTCAGATTCAACGTACTGACTTCACTCGAACAACACAGGACGACGAATCTGTCAACAGGCTCATTTTCAAAAGCTGGTTCCACGGCAAGGACATCACAGGGATGGGCAAATGCCTGCACGTCCTGGACGTCTACAGGAAGCACAAGCTGAAGGAGCCCAAGAAGAAGGACAACGTGGAGAGGAAGTACAGTGAGGAGATTATCCGGTCGCGCCTGCACGTCCTGGACGTCTTCAGGAAGCACATGCGGAAGAAGCCCAAGGACAACGTGGAGATGAAGGACGGTATGAAGCTTATCCGGTCGGCCTCGGCCACTGAGCTCAGCGAGCATGGGATCCAGTTCAAGAATAGCAAGACCCGGAGCCTCAATGACATCTCCTTTGAGGGCGGTGTCCTGAGGCTCCCCACGATCGTAGTGGGTGACAAAATCGAGTCCGTCTTCCTCAACCTCATGGCGTTTGAGCGCTTCCATGTTGGGGCCGGGAACGAGGTCACTTCCTACATCTGCTTCATGGACTACATCATCGACAAAGGGCAGGACGTTGCACTGCTCCGCGCCCAGGGTATCCTCCAGAATGACCTGGAGAGCGATGAGGCAGTAGCCAAGCTGTTCAACTTGCTGGCCAAGGGTGCAACTATGGACTCCGACAGCAGCATCAATGGCGTGCTTACCAAGGTCGAACAGTACTATAGTAACCGCTGGAACATGTGGAGGGTTAATTTCTTCCACACCTACTTCAGGAATCCTTGGGTTACATTGTCTCTCATCGCTGCCGTCTTCCTCTTTGCGCTCACCATAATTCAGACTGTATATTCCATGCTCGGCTACCACAAATGAACCATTTGCCTCTCAGTACAATAATATACTCTTTTTTCCACTTTTTTTGGTTTTTCTCCTGCTGACGGATGCTTGATCATCATCTCTTGATCGGTTTGTTGATTGTTGTTATGAACAATTTTCCTCCTGCTTTCAGTCATGTTCATATCCCTCTTTGAATGTTCTGAATAATGGACATTTTTGCTTAACATTATCAAATGATGATTCTCTAGTTTCAGTCTCCTTTATGTTTGTCCAATTTGAATCGGGTAGGGTGAAGGATGATCAAGTTTTAGGCAAATGAAATCTTCCACTGTACCATTTCTTCTTGATTAAATTTGTTAAGTTGCAATGAATTTAAGTGAGAAAACAAATATGGCCTTCAAAGTCATCTCTAATCACCACTTGCTTCAAACATCCTAAAAGAACAAAGGTGTTTGATTGTTGATCTCAGCATATAATTTGCTGAAATGATTTCCACCATATTAAAGATATTACAAAGCATTACAGTTTATAAGGAAACAATACAGTGATATAAATAATAAAGCTGTCGATCCCTTGATTTTAGTAATTCGAAATCTGCTTGTGATTTTGGTTGACATTTCCATATTCTTCTCTCTTGATTGATAAATCAATACCTTAACTCTCACTCAAATTGGGAATGGAACAATCCCAAATTCTCAATTTGCAATGTAAGTTTCCAAATGTGTTGTTGGAATAATAATTTGTGAAGAGATCAACAATTCAACGCACAAACAGAATATACTTAGTCACAAGAGTTCCACGAGCTACTTTTTCTCACTCATAATGATAATCTAATTCGATATGTTTAGCTTTTGCATATAACACGAGACTAATCAACATATAAATTGCACTAATATTATCACAAAATGATAATAGTGAATTTGAGAGATGAATACCTAAATCTCTTAAAAGGAAAGATATCCAAACAATCTCAACAATTGTTGATGCCATTGCAAGATACTCTACATTGGCATTAGATTGAGCAACCTTTTGTTGCTGCTTAGCACTCCATGATATAGAGTTACTACAGGTACAAAATATCATAATTGATCGTTGAGTCAAGGAACAATTTGCCCAATCTACATCACAACATGTTTATGACTCTATAGTTAACTTGGACAGGATTCGCATTTCTCGATCTATTAGTAGCACATAGCACAAAATGTGCTTCACAATTCGAAAATGAGTCACAGCACACCAATGCATGAATTGACATACAAAATTGACTGCATATGAAATATCCAACCTTGTGATGGTGAGATTAAAAAGCTCTGACAATACATTGATATAGCATGGGATTCGAAAATAATTTCGCATTTGAGAGAATGAATGCGCATGGCTATGTGTGTGGATCCTGGCTTGCAACCCTCCATTTGAGCACACCAAAGAATTGACAAAGCATATTGTGGTTGGCACAAATAAAGACTATCAAAAATATTCTAACCTCCACAACCAAAAAATAATGTAATGGCTCTGTATCCTTCATTGTTTCATTGTAAATTCACTACTCAATGAAGAAATAAATCCATCAAGCAAGTTTGGATCATTATTGATGACAATCATATCATTCACGAATAAAAGTAGAGCTAAAATGCCATGATCTGATTTTTGAATAAACAATGAAGGATCTACAATGCTGCAAAAGAAACCAAATGCTAAAAGAAACAAGCTAAAATGATCAAACCATGCTTTTGATGCTTGCTTGAGGCCACACAAAGCTCTCTCAAGTTTGCAAGCATAAGACAGGTATCTTGCATCCTCAAAACAAGGCAGTTGCTCCATATAAACAGATTGTGACAGAAATAAATATCTATATTAAAAATAAAAATAACAAATGGGGAGTAAATTAAAAAAAAAAAAAAATCAAAGCCCACTTGCATCAATTGTACACTCTCACTACTCTCCCTCTTATGCATACAAAAAGACCCTCTTTCTTCTAATTTATAATATGGAACAAAATTTCAATTGGACCCCCAAAAAAATATGCATCCACGGGAAGAAAAGAACAAATGTTGGTTACCGATGATGCTAATTTTTAATAACTTTTGTAATATCACTAAGTACGATGTATGACATAATGGGATGAGATGCCCATAGTTTTTCAGTTTCTACATTGAGTTATGCAATATCAATTTTGCAGACTTTAATCGTTAAATTGATTTGGAATGCCTGTGTATTCATCTTTGGTGTATTATGACCTATAAACTGTATAATGACTCGTCTGCAGTTGATTCTCACACTCTGTTCAATGCATGTTAAGGCTATTGTTAAACTTGGATTACGATCTTTACCTGTTTTGTCTAATCGTAACACCGGTAATGCACACAGAGTTGGCCGTACAATGTAGGGATTTTGATATTTATTCTTGACATTCCATTACCATTAGCACACATCAAGTGACCCCCATTCTATGCAAGGCAACCCCTTCATCGTTTCATGCCGACTCTTAAAGCCTGTAGTTGTTTCGGAATCATTTTCGACAGACAAGAGGACAAAGGGTCTCCTTCTGTCTCACCCCATCGTTGCTGTTGAAAAACATACTAAGAAACATATATCTGGGACCAAAATCAGTCTCTACACAGACTCGAGACGATGGAAAAAGCAAAAACAGGACACGTGAGTAGAATGCCATTCCTTGTATGGGTGAGATTAGGGACATGAGGCATGTTGAGCTCAGATTAGAGCCACCAGCATCATACACCGGATGTGTCTTTGGCCGTCAAACTAGTTATCGAAGAGGTGGAAAAATTCACCAGCTCACAAGTCAAAACACAACCAGCCTACATAGCCCCCAAGGATGCCAAGAGACTCAAGGAAAAAACCTGTCCCTTAAGAACCACGAGCAGCCTTCAGTCCGTTATTGGCAGCACGTTATTAAGGAAAGAAACCACACGCTGCACTATCGAATCAAAGCAAATATGGCAAGTTTTTCACCTCCCCAACATCATTTGGTTGGGATATCACATGCCCCAATATCAGATCAAATTTTTATCAATAGGTTCAACCACCTTTCCTAATGCCAAATAGCTGCAAAATCTGAAGATTGAAAATATGAGCAGGTTGGTCGACTTGAAGGGATCCACAGAACATGCAAGTTTATCGATAACATACTTGATTTTGTTAAATATAAAGGAACTGAGTCTTCTCAATCATCAGTTACTATAAATTCAGCAGATAGAGAAAGAACACGTGAGGAAAAACAAAAGACAGAAAAGCAACAAAGAGCTGGTGATCAACGAGCTGGTGATCAAGGGTGGAGAACTCGTGGTGAAGACAAACTTGGATTGACATCAATGAAGAAGAAGCCTGAGATGAAGAGTGACATGGATCGCCAAGTTATAACAGATCTAAACTAGCACGTGTGCGGTTATTCAGCTGAAAAGGGGAAAAACAAATGAAGAAACAGTTAGTTGAATTCTATTTTTCTCTTTTATGAGCTGTATTCAGTTTTCCGTTCTTTAAGTAGTCTTCTTCCTCCTCGATGGATGTAGAGAGAAAATATAGAGAGAGAAGAGAGTAGAAATATAGAGAGAGAAAGCTTAGAGAGCTATCATCAATGGATGCTCTGCAATTGTGTAGCTGATACGTGCTGTGATAGAGAGATAGAAACAGGGGATGTAAAACAGAGGATTTTGTATTCAAAAGCTGTCGTTGATCATAGAAGCTTTGTACTACAATCATATTGATATAGAGTAATTCAAAGTATTTCTTTTGTTGATTTCGCTGTATCCTGATCCATTTCTTCATCTTCATCTTCACATGGTATCAGAGCCATAGTATCCTAAAGAAATCATCTTGTTGTTGCGCATTCAACCTTGGATTTCTCATAAGGTTTTCATCTAGCAGGCGATCATATCTGCCAGAGGGATCCATTCAGTAGCTATTCATTAGATCGAGAAAGAAGAAGCTGAAGTTGCAGCAGATTGCAATATCACGGTAATTGTGTTAGTTCTTCATAACACTATTGCTATCTTCCTCTTCAAAGCTGAGAAAATACAACAATGGCAGTAAGAGCACCAAAGTATCCCATTCCTATACATGTGAATATCTCTAACTTTGTCACAATTAAGCTTGCCGAAGACAATTTCCTCTTATGGCAAGCTCAGATCCAAAGGTTTCTGAAAAGCCAAGAACTCTTTGGCTTTATTAATGGTGATATTACATCACCTCCTCGAATGCTGCAAAATGTAGTTGAAGGATGTGAGATTGAAGCTGTAAATCCAGACTATATTGACTGGACAAAAACTGATCAGCTGGTTTCTTCATGGATAAGTGGAGCTGTCTCGGAGAATATACTGAGCTTAATAATTGGTTTAGAAACATCTTATGAAGTGTGGCAGACACTTCTGAGTCGCTTCACACAAAAATCAGTAGCTAGAGAATTCGAATTAAGGGGAAAACTTCAAGCTTGTCAAAAACATGATAGAGCTCTTTCAGTCTATCTTCGAAAATACAAGTACATATGTGATCAGTTAAATGCTATAGGAAAACCTGTGGATGACATAACCAAGCTATTTGGTGTGTTGGAAGGGCTAGGAGCTGAATATGAAAATTTCCGAACAACAATATACTGTCTAAAGCCTCAACCTGAGTATGATGAGGTAATTGCACAATTGGAGAGGTTTGAGTCAAGAATGCAGAACTATTCCAGGACCCAATTTAACTCCAATATGGCTTACTTTGGGCAAAGACACCCTCAAGCACAGCTTAAAGAAACAACTGATGGAGAGTACATATCTCAAAATTCAGGTTTTGTAGCCCAAAGAGGTAATTACGAGGAGGCCGTAGCTATGGTAGGGGACGTTTTCTTAATAACAGGGGCCGAGGATTTAGATACCCTGGAGACAATTTAGGTTATAGATCCAGCAATACCAGCTATATGCAAGAGAATCAGAGAACCAAACCTTATCAAAATTCTTCTTATTCTGGTTTAACCTCAAGATTTCGTCCCTATGCTGGCCCATCACAGAGATATCAAGAAGTGAAGTCTTATCCTTCTAATCTAACTCTTTCCAAGAGTATGCAGGATGAGAAGGCAACTAGTAGCATAAAATTAGAGTGTCAAATCTGCAAGAAACCAGGTTATGATGCTTTACACTGCTGGTATAGATTTGATAACTCGTATCAAGCTGAGGAGATACCAACAGCTCTGGCAGCTATACATCTTGAAGATGCCAAAGGCAGCGAATGGTATCCAGATACTGGTGCAACTGCACATATCACAGCTAATTCTGGTATACTTCATAACTCTTCTAAATATACTGGATATGATACTGTCATGATTGGTGATGGAACACATCTGTCTGTTACATGCACTGGCGATACATTGCTACATACTGGAAAGAGTTTGTTGCCACTAAATGATGTCCTAATTGTCCCTAATATAAAGAAAAATCTTTTGTCAGTATCCAAGTTAACAGATGATTATCCTTGCTCATTTGTTTTTGACAAATTTGGTGTATATATAAAGGACAACTGGACCAACACAACTTTGTTGCTCGGAAGGAAAACTAAAGGACTATATCAAGTGAATTCACAAACAACACAAGCCTTTCTAGCCCAAAGAACAGAGCAATAGAAGAGGACACATGGCATCAAAGATTAGCACACACCAATTTGAATATCTTGAAGTATTTGCAAAATCAAAAACTCATTCAGTGTAGCAGTAGAATGCTGAATGTATGTAGTAGTTGTCAAGTTGCAAAGGCTGTAGCTTTACCATTTCCATCATCCGAATCTGTAACAACTATGCCCCTACAGAAAATTCATTGTGATATATGGGGTCCATCACCTATGACTTCATTTCAGAATTTCAAATACTATGTTCTGTTTATGGATAACTTCTCTCGATTTAGTTGGATATATCCATTGAAATTGAAGTCAAACTTTTATAAGATTTTTGTTCTGTTTCAAAAGCAATTAGAGAACCAATTTGAGTCAAAAATAAAGATCTTTCAGTGTGATGGTGGAGGAGAATTTATTAGTCACAGATTTCAAGCTCACTTACAAGACTGTGGTATCAAACAGAATCTCTCTTGCCCTTACACACCTGCTCAGAATGGCATCTCTGAGCGAAAACATCGACATATTGTTGAATTAGGTCTTGCCATGTTATATCATGGTAAAGTTCCTCTGAAATATTGGGTTGATGCTTTTATTACAGCTAACTATGTCATCAATCTTCTTCCAACACCAAAATTGCAAATGCAATCACCTTACAAAAAGTTGTATCACTAAGAACCAACTTATGATCACCTCAGGGTATTTGGTTGTGCCTGCTATCCATGCTTACGACCCTATGCTCAGCACAAGTTTGATCCAAGATCTCTCACTTGTGTGTTCATTGGCTATAGTGAACACCATAAAGGCTACAGATGTCTTGTACCCTCAACAAGTCGAGTATATATCAGTAGACATGTGAAGTTTGATGAGAAGTTTTTCCCTTTTACTAAGCTGTGTCTAACAAAGTATGCATCTCTCACAACATTATATCAGTTATGGGCAGAAGAAGTACAATTAACAGAGTCAGCAAGCAAGAAAACAGATTCTATTATACCTTCTACTTCTTCTCAGACATGTGCAGCCCATCTGCAGCTCAATGAAGATAATACAGCAATAAATTCACAGTCTTCAACAGAAATTGTTGTACCTTATACTGCTCAATCACTACAACCAGCAATAACACAAGAATATGTCATTTCTACAACAACACCACACAATGAAGTATCTTCACCTATACAATATGAACACATGTCTACTACTAATACAACAATACCCTATAATACAAGTATTGGATCTGAACAAATTATCCCTTCTCATATATCACAAGGGGTCATTTCCAGTCTCTCAACACAGGAGGCAACTTCCAGTCATCCAATGCAGACTTGATTCAAATCTGGAATTATCAAGCCTAATCCCAGGTATGCATGTCTTGCTGTCTATAAGGTACCTTCTGAACCAAAGTCAATTAAATCAGCATTGGCACATGAAGGTTGGCATAAAGCAATGACAGAAGAAATGGATGCATTATATCAAAATAAAACCTGGGACTTAACTCCTCGAACTAAATACATGAATGTAATTGGCTGCAAGTGAGTCTTTAAAACGAAACTTGCCTCTGATGGTAGCCTTGATAGATTGAAAGCTCGCTTAGTTGCTAAAGGCTTTCATCAGGAAGAAGGAATTGACTTCACGAGACTTTCAGTCAAAGAATCAAGCATGCCACCATTAGAATAGTTCTATCTCGTAGCAAAGATGAGACAAAGTGGCCTATTCATCAACTTGATGTTAAGAATGCATTTCTACATGGCACACTTAATGAAACAGTCTACATGGAGCAACCTCCTGGCTTTCAAGATCCACAGAAACCTTCTCATGTATGTTTACTCAGAAAGTCACTTTATGGTCTTCGACAAGCTCCTCGAGCATGGTTTGATAAGTTCAGTGATTTTTTACTGGCATATGGATTCTTTTGCAGCTCCACAGATCCATCTTTATTCATATATCATCATAAACAAGATACCATTCTTCTACTGTTATATGTTGATGACATTGTCTTAACTGGAAGTTCCTTTCAACTACTGGGTTTGATTCATTCTCTCGAGTCTCGAGTTTCACATGAAAGATCTTGGCCCACTACATTACTTCCTTGGCATTTAAGTCAAACAAAATTCTAATCATTTATTCTTGTGTCAAACCAAATATGCTAGTGATCTTCTCACTCAAGCTCAAATGTCTAAATGTAAACCAATTTCCACTCCTCTGCCGCTAAGACCTCTCATTCTGCAAAATGATTCTGCTTCTTTATCCAATCCTACTGAGTACCGCAGTCTAGTTGGTGCTCTTCAGTATCTCACTTTAACACGCCCTGACATTGCCTATGCTACCAATTTACTCTGTCAAAAATTACAGACACCAACTATTGCAGACCTCTATAGACTTAAAAGGGTTCTGCGATATATCAAAGGCACTATCAGTCTTGGCATATTCATTCATTCTCAAAGCTCTCCACATTTGTATGGTTTTTCAGATGCAGACTGGGCTGGATGTATCGAAACTCGAAGATCAACTACAGGTTTCTGTACTTATATTGGCTCCAACCATATTTCTTGGGCAGCCAAGAAGTAGACCACAGTAATTAGATCTTCTACAGAAGCTAAGTATCGTGCTCTTGCTTCAACCTCTGCTGAACTTACCTGGATAAGTTTTGTCTTGCGAGACATAGGATATGCTCTCACTCATCCCACACATCTGTTCTGTGATAATAAGTCAGCCATTGCTCTCACTGCCAATCCTGTGTTACATGCTCGAACAAAACATATCGAAGTGGACTTCCACTTCGTTCGAGAAAAAGTCTCCTCAGGATCCCTTCATGTCCAATATATCCCAAGCAATTCTCAACTTGCTGATATTTTCACCAAGTCTCTCTCACGGTTATCACATTGCCAACTACGTACCAAATTGGGCCTTGGTTTTCCACCCATTCCCAATTTGAGGGGGGATGTTAAATATAAAGGAACTGAGTCTTCTCAATCATCAGTTACTATAAATTCAGCAGATAGAGAAAGAACACGTGAGGAAAAACAAAAGACAGAAAAGCAACAAAGAGCTGGTGATCAACAAGCTGGTGATCAACGGTGGAGAACTCGTGGTGAAGACAAACTTGGATTGACATCAATGAAGAAGAAGCCTGAGATGAAGAGTGACATGGATCGCCAAGTTATAACAGATCTAAACTAGCACGTGTGCGGTTATTTAGCTGAAAAGGGGAAAAACAAATGAAGAAATAGTTAGTTGAATTCTGTTTTTCTCTTTTATGAGCTGTATTCAGTTTTCCGTTCTTTAAGTAGTCTTCTTCCTCCTCGATGGATGTAGAGAGAAAATATAGAGAGAGAAGAGAGTAGAAATATAGAGAGAGAAAGCTTAGAGAGCTATCATCAATGGATGCTCTGCAATTGTGTAGCTGATACGTGCTGTGATAGAGAGATAGAAACAGGGGATGTAAAACAGAGGATTTTGTATTCGAAAGCTGTCGTTGATCATAGAAGCTTTGTACTACAATCATATTGATATAGAGTAATTCGAAGTATTTCTTTTGCTGATTTCGCTGTATCCTGATCCATTTCTTCATCTTCATCTTCATCTTCACAGATTTCACAAAGGAACCCATGGTAAAACTTCCCGGAACTTCACTTATCAGATTCTACGCGATGTCCTATATGTAAATAAAGAAAGAAAAATTCACTTCCAGAGAGTAGTGGCTCGACCACAGTCACAGAGCATATGGCGTTTGGCCCTACAAGGTCAATATTTCCTTAAATTGGGTAACATTAGAAACTCAGAGCACCCGCAATCCACAACCTTCACCAAAAGAAGATTGGATTGTAAAGCTAGCCAACTAGGTCTCTCTCTGCCGTAAGTATTGACTAGCAGCTGACTTGGTTGGATAGCAAGGCCAAAGGATGGATCAGAAAGAAAAACAAAATTCCCAGAGATGAGTACATAAGGAGAAGAGCTTCGTACAACATCGCAAACAGGGGGAGCTCACTCGTCCATATCCTCTTCTCCATCAGCTTCCACCTCTTCATCCTCCCTCCTGAGCTGACCACATACATTACACTCCATTATATCAGAAGGAGCATCATCCGACCACAGAGGCAGAGGAGCCAATGTCCCGCCGCAGTTTTTCCTGTTGCACATATACCTGACGAAGAAATATGCATGGGGGAAGTCCGTCTCTTTCTCCTCTGCAATACCCACCTCCGACCCGCTCATTTGTTCATCGGCATCCTCATCCATCCCTTCACCGTCACCATCATCGTCTTCACCGATATCATCGTGCTCGTTCTCATCATCGGACCAATTGGCCTCGACCTTGCACCGATCGCAGTCACAGGCGAACCGGTAGTCTTCCATCAACCTCTTCTGCCTATTCGCATAATTCAAGTTGACAGGAAGATAACTCAGGCAGATCTCCCTCCCTTGAGGGACATCATGGATCATCCGCACGATTATATCAGTATTGCCATCAGAAGCAGAGTCCACATAGTCAAATCTACAAGCATTTGGATTGCAATCGTGGTTGAAGAAAGAAGGTCTTGGATAAATACCGTAAGCTCTCACCGATCTCTCCCCATCCACCTCGCCCCCACCCCGCGACGAAACCGGCTCCATCAAACCGAAAGCGTTGAGCTTGTCCTTCGACAGCAAGGCCACGATCAATTCAAGAGAAAACCCCTGAGGAAAAGGCGAACCCGGAGGAGGGGCAGGACAAACCGAGGCGAGCAGCGAATGCAGGAACCGGGCGGCCGAGACGGTGTCGTCGGCGTGCGCCTCTCGGCCCTCCTTTTTCTGAGGTCAAAGACAAACTTTTTCCTTTTCATTTTATCACTTTGTTTTTTTTTACCTAAATTCCGTTTTTCTTAAGTTAATTTGAAGTTTGACGCAAAAGTAAATTTCAACATATAAAAACAAATTTTATTAGAGATAACAAAAAAATCGAAGCTCACTTGCGTCAATTCTATATACTCCCACTACTCTCCTTCCTAAAAAAAAAAAAAAAAAAGACCCACCCTCCTTTCATCTTATTTTATAGACTTATGAAACAAAATTTCATTGAAACCTAAGAAAACTATTGCTTTAGCAAATGAATAAAAGTTTATTGTTTGATTAACGGAGTTACTCCTGTCTCTTTGTATGGTTTGACATTCAATCATAGAAAAATAGAGATAACATACCCAAAATACTCTTTTTACACACTCTCTCAATTTCTAATAAGTAACTACACAAAAACACCTTCCGGTTGTGACGGCCATAAGTTATAATCACGACTAAACTAATCAGATTACTGATGATTGATGATTATTATATTAATCTCTATTGTAAGCAATATGACTATTAATATGATACATAATTAGTGGTGTCGTTATATGATTCTTGCAATATACGAATTGCGGTGAATATACTCACCATTCTAATAAATAATAATTCCCATAATTATTATTAAGCATGATGTATATAAAGGGATGAGATTTGAGTTTCCGAGTTATGGAATATCACCCAAAAAATTTGAGAAGACATAATACACAAGGCAACTCCATTTATTAGCTCATGCTGACTCCTTGAAGCGTGTAGCTGTTTCAGTATCATTTTTGACGGATGGAAGGATGATGTTCCTGTTGGTAAAATATGTCTTCGAAATGGGTTGAACAATGAAATCGGATCGAATAAAAACAACTCGGACTTTGAGGCGTGATATCACTTTCTTTAAGGATTTATTTGCCCCACAACGTTGCTAATGGTCACCGGCAAAAATCCTCCAGGATACAACAAAGTCTCGGATGAGAATACCAAATAGCAATTCTAGTATTTCTACAGGGTCTCTCTAAGAAACAATCGAAAAATTGGCTGCAGTTTTTTTCAGAAAGAAGACTCGAAAATGACCACACTTTTCTTTCCGAAAATGACAAGTATTTATATGAAACAGTCTTGCAACTCTTCGTGAAAATTGCGAACAAACACGTCTTTAGAAAATTGTTCGGATAAACAAATGCGACTCTTCGGAAGAAGTCGAAAACCGAACAATTGCAATCCTTCAGAAAATTAAAACCGAATAAGTAATTTTCCAAAGGTTGTCTTGAAAAGACACAAATAAAATTCGGAATAATTATTATTATTTTTTAAAAGAATTTCGAATTTTCATTTATATTTCATTTCCGAAATTCTCAAATTAAAAGGCAACCTTTGAACTAAAATATAAAATAAAATAAAATAAAAATAAATAAATAAAAAGCAAGGGATTAATGCTAATTAAACCGCGCAATTATCCGCGCACCCGCACGCGGGTATGGTGGGTCTAGCCCCACCTAATTACTCCTTTAACTACAAAAGGAAATTCCTCATTAATAAACTAATCCTCCTGCTCCCACCTTTTCTATGTGGGACAAAGTAAAGGCACTTATTTTGTTTTAACAAACAAAATTCCAACAATCCCCACTTTGTTTGTAAAACAAAATTTCAAAATAAAAATTTTAAAACCATACAGCCAAAGTTTCAGTAAGATTAATATACATACATAAAGGTCTCTTTCGAGTTAAACCTTTACTTAGTGCAAGTATATCAAAGCTCTATCAAAGTGACAAGTAGCTCGGCTTTAAACTTGTACTTTTATGTAATAGAACCGGACATACCACACATACACTAACCTCTTGTTTCAGCGAGAATTTCTATATTACTCCGCACTATTATGGCCTTGTGCTTGATCCTCCTGCTCCCACCTTTTCTATGTGGGACAAAGTAAAAGGCACTTATTTTGTTTTAACAAACAAAATTCCAACAGTTCCTTATGTTCTGTCTCACCTCGTCGTCTTGCTGTTGAGAAACATACCGAGAAATATATAACTGGGGACCAAACTCAGTCTCTACACAGGCTCGAGACGATGAAAACACGAAAACAAGATACGCGAATAGGATGCCATTCGATGTCTCCTTATATGGGTGAGATTAGGGACATGAGGGAAGATCGCTGAGCTCGGATTGGAGAAACTAGCATCATACACCGGACGTATCCTTGGCAGTCGAACTAGTGAGGGAAGAAGCAATGGAAACTCACCAGTTCACAAGTCCAAACACAACCAGGCTAGTATGGCCCCAAGGATTCCGAAGAGAAAGAAAAAGACCTGTCCCTTAAGATCCACAAACAACCTTCCAATTGAATCAAAGCGTATATGGCAAGTTTTTCCACCTCCCAACATCATAGGTGGGGAAATCATATCCTCAGATCAAATCTCTTATCAATAGATTCGATCACCATTTCTAATGCCAAAGAGCTGCAAAATCTGAGGATTGACAAATACGAGCAACTTAGTTAACTTAAAGGATCCACAAAACATTCTAGTTAATCAATACACATACTCAATGATTCCAAGAAAGAACTCATGGTAAATCTTCCCGGAACTTCAACTTATTAGATTTCAAATGATATCTTGAAGTAAATAAAGAAAGAAAATTCACCTCCAGAGAATTGCAGCTACACCATCGTCACAGACAGAGCACATGGCATTCGGCATCACAAGATCAATTTTTTCCCACCAAATGGCTGAAATTAGGAACTCAGTACTCGCAACCCACAACTTTCACCACAAGAGGATTGGATTGTAAAGCAAAGTTCTACAAGCTAGCCAACTAGGTCCCTCTACTGTTAAGCATTGACTAACAGCCGATTCGTTTGAAGTGCAAGGCCAAAGGATGGTCTAGAAAAAAAAAACAAAATTCCCAGAAGTGAGTCCATAAGGAGAAGAGCTTCTTACAACATCGCATCTCCGTCGGCTTCCGCCTCTTCATCCTCCCTCCTGAGCTGACCGCATACATTATTACATTCCATTATATCAGAGGGACAGCCATCCGACGGAGGCAAAGGAGCCACTATCCTGCCACAGTTTTTCCTGTTGCGCATATACGTGACGAAGACATACGCATGGGGGAAGTCGGTCTCTTTCTCCTCCGTGATACCCACCTCTGACCTGCCCATTTGTTCATCGGGTGTCCTCATCCATCCCTTCATTGTCACCATTGTCGTCTTCGTTGCTATCATGGTTCTCATTTTGGTCATCGGACCAATTGGCCCCGACCTTGTGCTGATGTGGCTAGACTCGAGCTCACTGAGCGTTGCTGACCTCCGGTGAGGCTTGAGCTCACTGGAATCTAGTGAGATTAACCTTGCCTGTTGCAGGCGATCGGCCAAAGAAGAGGCAAAAAAAAAAAAAAAAAAAAAAAAGTAATTGAAAATTCGATTTTAAAAGTAAATAAAATTAAAAATTAAAAATAAAACAATATCAAAGGAGTGGACGAAGGTTGGTACCAAGCGGTTGAAAATATTTTCTAATTCATTATCTCATTTCAGTTAAACACCTAAAATATTATTATTCTCCTAGAAAAACTATTTACTGGAAAAAAATTTGGATGCATCACATTTTTATTATTTTATTATTTTTTTTAAGTTTATTTTTGGGTTTCAGCCAAATGGGGCCAATGTAACATTGAACATGATCTAGTACAGTAGGTAGGTAATCACTTCTTCATCTGTTCAACATTTAAATAGTCTCACAATTATAACTCATGAGTGGTAGATACACTTAACATAGACAAATTCACCATGCATTCGATTCATGCTCCTAAATTTTATCTTTTTTCCTCCCCTTCTTGCACACGATGCGTGTGCCCTAACGGTAGTGAATTTATTTTGTAAGGATTCTTCTCAAAGCAAAAGTAGTGAAATGCCTTTAATCAGTTCTTTTTTTTTTAATCAATCTTTGAGCAAGAAAGGAATGTCCCCCAGTTGGCTTATTTGGGAAAAAAAAACCAAATGTGTTGCCCGCACGAAAGGGACCTGGAATGAGGTCATCAATATGCGTAATTAGGGCTTAACCAATTTATCAAAATGACGTACTAATCTGATCGGGTGAGGGTCTGGCAATATATTTGTGTTCAGAGTTTACTAATGATAGCAGTTATAATGGATCCAAGTGCTTCTCGATTGGAGCTCAAAAGCAATTATAATGGGTTGGAGCTCTTCTTGATTAGAGGTTATAAATGCTTGTAGCCGATTCCGTATGAAACAGGTGGAAGTATTTGAGTTTCACACAAGATAGTTATTACTAGTCTTATGTGCCATCTAAGTTATTTAACATGAAGTTATATGATTGTCGTGAACAAACCCTGCACACATAATATCATTACATCACTATTTGTGGCAACGTTTTTTTCTTTTATATATGTGCAGCGTATGCATGAAAAAAGTGCATTGAATACTAAATTTGAGACTTGAAAGAGACCTAGAATATCACAAATATATAATGAAAAAATGACAACAAAAAAGAAGTATAATTTTAAATCTAGTGTCACGTCAAATACGTAAAGTTGGTGTCCAAATTGGCACTGCAAGTATTCAATCCATAGGAGCCCTTTGATTGAGAGGGACACACGGGAGATTCATCGAATTCACAGGCTAATGCACGATCCGGGGATTACGGGCGTTGCGTGCATGAAATTCGAATCCTGGTGCAGGAGAAGTGAATCACATGTACATGGCTTGTCCCGTAACTCATATTGAAGTATTAGTTGGGCCTGGGCACCCCCAAAGTTTCATCCCCCAGCCCTCTTCACTCTTCCATTCTCTCCCTCTCCCCATATATTCACCTCTTCTCTCACTCCTTACAGCTTGAAGAAAAAAAAACAAAAAACATAAAACAAGAGCAAAAGACCCTCCAGAACAGAAACTTGTGGAACCTGTGAAACTTGTGGAACTACGTCTCCTATGGAACCGCACAAGTTCGACTCGATTGCCCCACTTGATGAGAGCCTCCAGTTCATTACCTCCGATGACGAGGAGCAACGACACTGGAAGATGCAGTCCATCTACAGGGTCCCCGCACGTATCACCACCCTCAACGGCGAGGCCTACCAGCCACAAGTTGTCTCCATCGGCCCCTACCACCACGGGGAGGCCCACCTCCTCCCCATGGAAGAACACAAGCTTTGCGCGGTCCGCCACTTCCTTAAGCGGTCCGAGAAGCCTATGGAGAGCTTCTTCGAGTCCCTGAGGGAGGTGGCGTGGGACCTCGAGGAGAGCTACGACGCTCTGGACCCGAAGTGGAAGGCAGGCAGCGGCGAGGGCGTGTTACCCCAGTTCCTGAAGCTGATGATAACTGACGGCTGCTTCATGCTGGAGCTCCTGACGACTACGTGTTGAACGACCCCATCTTCAGCTACCACGGGTTTCTCTACATGATGAATGACATTTGGAAGGATATGTCGATGCTGGAGAATCAGCTTCCGATGCTAGTGCTGGAGCGGCTGGTGGCTGTGGAGAGCGATGGCAAGGAGGTTACTTTCTTAGATTTCAGTCGGTCGTAAGATAAGAAAATATTGCAAGCACGCAAACCACTATACTATGTGCACCTAACAGTACATCTTTGTGATATCACATGAACCCTACGATGGATCCACCGAATCTAATGCTCCAGATGCATTGATTACACAGTTCACAATCAACCGATAATTTGATTGAAACTTCATTTTTTTCCCTTTATCGCAAGTAGTATCAATACGACCACAATCTCAGATTCAATGTGCTGACTTCACTCCAACAACACAGGACGACCAATTCGTCAGCATGCTCATCCTCAAGTTGTGGTACTCCAAAAAGGCCATCAAAAGGATGGGCAAATGCCTGCACTTCCTGGACGTTATCAGGAAGGGCACGCTGATGGAGCGCAAGAAGGACGAGGAGGAGGTTACTTTCTTAGATTTCACTCTGTCGGAAGATGTTATTGCAAGTATGCTAGCCACCGTACTATAGGCACCAAACAGTACATCTTGGTCAACTCACCCTACGAAGGATTTACTGAATCTAATGCTCCAAATGCACTGGATGCACGATTCCAGATCAACTGACAATTTGATGATTAAATCTATCACCGCCATAGGAAACTTTATTTCTTCCCCCTTTTACTCAGATGCATTGATTACACAGTTCACAATCAACCGATAATTTGATTGAAACTTCATTTTTTTCCCTTTATCGCAAGTAGTATCAATACGACCACAATCTCAGATTCAATGTGCTGACTTCACTCCAACAACACAGGACGACCAATTCGTCAGCATGCTCATCCTCAAGTTGTGGTACTCCAAAAAAGGCCATCAAAAGGATGGGCAAATGCCTGCACTTCCTGGACGTTATCAGGAAGGGCACGCTGATGGAGCGCAAGAAGGACGAGGAGGAGGTTACTTTCTTAGATTTCACTCTGTCGGAAGATGTTATTGCAAGTATGCTAGCCACCGTACTATAGGCACCAAACAGTACATCTTGGTCAACTCACCCTACGAAGGATTTACTGAATCTAATGCTCCAAATGCACTGGATGCACGATTCCAGATCAACTGACAATTTGATGATTAAATCTATCACCGCCATAGGAAACTTTATTTCTTCCCCCTTTTACTCAAGTTGTATCGATCCCACCACAATCTTGGATTCAATGTACTGACTTTACTTCAACAACACAAGGGGACAAATCCGTCAACAGGCTCATCCTCAACTTCTGCTCCCCCAGTAAGGGCATCGCGAGGATGGGCAAATACCTGCACGTCCCAGACTTCTTCAGGAAGTGCATGCTGTTGGACCCCAAGAAGAAGGACGACGTGGACAGGCTGAACTTTCTGACGACTATCCAATTGGCCACCGAGCTCGACGAGCATGGGATCTGGTTCAAGATTAACAAGACCGACAGCATCAAGGACATTTCCTTTGCAGACGGCGTCCTGATGCTCCCCTACATCCAAATGATGGAGGTCACCATGTCCTGCATCCTCAACATCATGGCGTTCGAGCGCCTCCATGTCAGGGCTGGGAACGAGGTCACATCCTGCATCTACTGCATGGGGCACATAATTACCAAGGGGTGGGACGTCACACTGCTCCGCGCCCAGGGCATCATCGTGCATTTCCTGGCAAGCGATGAAGCAGTAGCCAAGACGTTCAACTTGCTGACGTGCTCGAGGAGGTCAACAAGTACTACGATAAGCGCTGGAACATGTGGAAGGCTAATCTCATCCACACCTACTTCAGGAATCCTTGGGTTGCATTGTCTCTCATTGCTGCCGTCTTCGTCTTTGCGCTCACCATAATTCAGACTGTATATTCCGTGCTCGACTTCCACAAATGAACCCTTCGCCTCTCAGAACAATAATATACTCTCTTTCTTCCATTTTTCTTGGTTTTTCTTCTGTTGAAGGATGCTTGATCATCATCTCGTGATCGGTTTGTCGAATGTTGTTATGAATGATCTTCCTCCTGTTTTTCAGTCACGTTTATATCCCTCTTTAAATGTTTTGAATAATGAACATTTTTACTTAACATTGTCAAATGATAATTCTCTTGTTTGAGTCTCCTTCGTATTTGTCCAGTTTGAATCGGGTAGGGTGAAGGATGATCAAGTTCTAGGCAAATGAAATTTTCATCGCACCATTTATTCTCGATTAAATTTGTGAAGTTGCAGTGAATTTAAGGGGGGAAACAAATACGGCCTTCAAAGACATCTCTAATCACCATTTGCTTTTAACATCCTCAAAGAATAAAGGTGTTTGATTGTTGATCTCATGTTGAAATGATTTCTACTATATTAAAGATATTACAAAGCATTACCCTTTATAAGAAAACAATACAATAATATAAATAATAAAACTGTCAATCCCTTGTTTTATTATATTCGAGAATCTGCTCGTGATTTTGATTCACATTTCCATATTCTTCTTTTCTCTTGATTGATAAATCAGTGCCTTAACTCCCCCACAAATTGGGAATGGGACAATCCCAAATTCTCAATTTGCAACGTAAGTTTCCAAATGTGCCATTTTTTCTTGCACATACTGATAATCTAATTCCATATGTTTAATTCTTGCATATAACATGAGATTAATCAACATATAAATTGCATTGATATTATCACAAAATAATATTGGTGGACTTTAGAGATAAATACCTAAACCTCTAAAAAGGGAAGATATCCAAACAATCTCAACAATGATTGACGCCATTACATGATACTCTAAATTGGCACTAGATCGAGCAACCGTTCATTGCTTCTTAACACTCCATGATATACAATCACTACAGGTACAAAATATCGCAGTCAATCGTCGAGTCAAGCAACAATTTGCCCAATCTTCTATAGTTAACTTGGACAGGATTCACATTTCTTGATCTATTGTGCTACTTATATAGCGAAAAATGTGCTTCACAATTTGAAAATGAGTCATAATAGGCCAATGCATGAATTGACATATAAAATTGACTGCACATGGAATATCCAGTTGTGTGATGATGAGATATTAAAGAGCTCTGACAATACTTTGATATAGCGTAGGTGTGGCATCCTAAAATTTCATGACAACCCCTGGATATACCATGAACCATGAATAGGTGATGGAAGCGCCATCGGACTATGTTATGGTCATTGGCTAATAGATTACAATTTAACAAGGCCGAGCAATGAATGGACAATTATTTTGTTGGAAATTATACCCCATGTCCATGAGTGATCAATGATTGTACTAAGGGACAAATTGATAAGGGAAATTTTTATTCTTGGCCATGCGCTTTATAAGTTGGATTTTATTGATTTATGTTACAAAGTTTTATGGCCATATAAATTTGCAATTATGTATTTATATAAGTGAGGATTAAATGGAAAAATATGAGAAGGTTTGGGCCGATTTTCTTAAGGCCAAACCAGCCCAAAAACCAGCCCACAGCCCACCGCTTCCCCCCATTTCGTTGACCAAGCCTGGCCCAAATGAGGCCCATTAGCCTTGCATGAAGATCAACAAGTGGTGTGAAGGGTGCTACAAGTGGCAAGAGGAACTTACCAAGTGTCCATTGCCATGCAAACCTCATGATTACTAGTTAATCATGAGGGTGAAAGGAAGAAAAGGGAGAGAGAAGGGGTGGATTGCACAAGGGGAATGATCGTGCGAGAGAGGGAGAATTCGAGAGAGAAGTAGAGAAAGAGAGAAAGCTGAGGGAGAGAGAGAGGGTTCGTGGGTGCTTTGGCGAGGGAAGAGGAAGACCAAGCCCCGCCGTGCGTGTGCCTAGCTTCGCCGTCGACCGTGCTGTGTTCGAAGTCCCCGGGTCGCCATTACTTGCTTGATTTCATCGGATCTAAGGCAAGTAGAGTCCATTGATCTACACTTTGTTTGCTGTGATTGTGTGTGATGTATGGTGAATTTCGGAGGTGGTGGAGGTGAAAATTTTCGAAGTTATGGAAGTAGTGCCTTAGTCTAGTAATCTGTTTTCTGGAAAAACAGTCCGACCTTTGGTGATTTCGTGAGCTGCATGCAATTTTCTAGTTGGAATATCACTTCAACTTCTTGATGAAAGTTGTAGAGGACTTCTTGCAGATTACATAATAAAATTTGAGATGAAACGGACAAGTATTGGATGGTGAAACCATTTTTCTTCAAAGATACTAGATCTGGAAAACTGATATGTTGATCCCTTGCAGTTCTGTGAATTTTGTGAAATTATTCAGTCCGAATTTGATCTCTTGTCCTTAATAAGAGTTGTATAAAACATCTTGAGGAGCAACATACTGAAATTTGAGAATAAACGGACAAGTATTGATCGGGGAAATGATTTTTCTTTGAAGTGTTAAATCTGGAAATCGTTACCGAGGGTTAGGGAGCGTTTTGGTGAATGTAGCTCATGATATATAACGAATCTGACTTCGAGTTCTTCAGGGAAATTTTACCTCTAGGTCTTGGCTATGACATATATATTTTTCAGAATTTTCTGAGTTGATTTAGGTTTATACCAAATTTATAAATAAAACTGTGCAATGGTGATGTTCCGAAACTTTAAGTTGTGATGCATGGACTGTAAGTGAGCTGTACGAAGCTCTTTTGACATGGTGTTCTTCATAAAAAAATTTCTCTAGATCTTTTTTATAACATGTTAAATTTTCATAATTTATTGAGATCGTTTACTAATTTTTCCAGAATTTTTATTTAAGGAGTGCATTCTGCTTTGTCCGAAAATTTGCTCCATTTTCAAGAACAAATGAATTGCTTTATGAAGTGTGATATCTTGGGTGTTATTTGTATTGCATATATGGTGACATTTGGCATATCGATATCAAAAAGGCTGGTTTAAACCTCCGACATTGTTGCATCAAATGTTAAATTGAAAATGAGATATATATATATATATATATATATATATGGGAATATGCATTGTGATTATAATAATACCATTGGAGGTGTGAGCTGACGATACCCCGGGAGTGTCGGGATGCCCGGAGTGTGTGTGCCGGATGCCTGGAGGTGTGTGCCAGATGTCCTCGGGAGTTTCGGGATGCCCGGTGGTATATCGGTACGTAATTATAGGAAATGCCTAGTGGTATGTGGGTACGTAATTCCGGAAGGCAGGGGTAACCATTTTCATGGCAAGCCCCGGCGATTCCTCGTGATGCCAAATGGGATGCGAGATGCCCGGAGGTGTGTGCCGGAGGTTCCTCGCGATGCCAAGTTGGGTGCGAGCGATATATGAGAGATGCAAACACTAGTCCCTAGGAGAAAGATGAGATCCTTTTGAATATCAAAATGGGAATTGAATCATGAACGTGTGTGTGTGCATATGACATGGGATATAATTGCCTATGAAATTAAGTTGATACTATATGGCATTGAGAATGCAATCATGAAAGCATTGAATGGATCTCATGAGGATATATATACATACATATATATATATATATATATATATATATATATGATTGTATGGGTGATATGGATCATGCGCATGTATGTGTATATGGCATGGGATATAATTGTCTATGAAATTGAAATTGAGTTGATACTATATGACATTGAGAATGCGATCATAAAAGGCATTGAATGGATCTCATGAGAATATATATATATATATATTGCCTTAATGAATGCATCTCATAGAGATATAAGCATGATTACATGGATGATATGTGCATTTCACATGAAATTGTGATTGTCTTGCTTGTTGCATTGTGTAGTTTAATGGATCTTTACTGCCAAGTGGTTGTACTCACCTTGTTTGGGGACTAACATTTCAGACTAGATAAGATACCTTTGCTACCGGTAGATGGATTCGCGTGGTTGGATATAACCACGAGGAGGAGGATAGCAAAGGAATGAACTTTTAGATGTCAACATTGAACGATAGACCTTTAAGTATATGACTGTTGGAAAAGATATCGGTCATCTTTTGAAGTATAACCAAGTATATAAGACATTGGCATTTTTTATGTATCGGCTAATGATGTCCATCAAGTTATGTAAATAAAGGTGTTTAGCTTTAACTTATATAAAATGTTTAGTTGGTGTGCACTATTTTCTGAATATAGGGAAGGGAGTTGATGGATGTGCTTTTGCCATATAAATTGCGCATGGACCGATCTAAAATATATAAACCCCCAAGATTGATAGGCCTTCAGGTCAAGTAAGAAAGGTAAGCAAACTGTGGCGATCCCAACAGATCGGGGGCCATCGAGGGGTGCCATAGTAGGATCCAAAAATAATTTCACATTTGAGAGAATGAGTGCAAGTGGCTATAGGCATGGATCCTAGCTTGCAAGCCTCCATTTGAGCACAATCAAGAATTGACAAAACATATTGCGGTTGGCACAAATAAAGGCTATCAAAAAATATCCTAATCTCCACAACCATGAAGTAATGTAATGGCTCTGTATCCTTCATCATAAATTCACTACTCAATGAAGAAATAAATCCATCGAGCAAGTTTGGATCATTACTGATGCCAATCATATCGTCCACAAATAAAAGTAGACCTAGAATGCCATGATCTGATTTTTGAACGAAAAACGAAGGACCAAAATGCTGCAAAAGAAACCCAATGGTAAAAGAAAGAAGCTAAAATGATCAAACCATGCTCTTGATGCTTGCTTGAGGCCACACAAAGCTCTCTCAATTTGCAAATATAAGACAGGTATATTTCGTCCTCAAAAGAAGGGGGTTGCTCCATATAAACATATTGTGGTAGAAATAAATATCTATATTAAAAAAAAATTAATGGGGAGTAGGTTAAAAAAAAATAAAATTCAAAGCCCACTTGCATCAATCCTACACTTTCACTACTCTCCCTCCTATACATCCAAAAAGTCCCTCTTTTCATCTAATTTATAGATATATGACACAAATTTTTGAGGAAAATTGTCCAAAAAGTCCTAAACCTATTACACTTTTGCCAATTCAGTCTTAAACTAATTTTGCCAATTGAATCCTAAACCTTTTCATTTCTTGCCTATTCAGCTCATCTGGCCAATTTTGGCCAGAAAATGTTGATGTGGATGCTGGCGGTGCCACGTAGGACTACTAGCACGACGTGGATAATTTTTAATAACATTTTAATATTTTTAAATATTTTTTTTGAATTTTGAATTTTGAAATTTTTTTTTTTTTTTGGCTTTTTCCTTGGCCTTTTCCGGTGGCTGGCCAAGGAAAAAGAAAGGGTGAAAAGTGTTGGTTGTAAAACAAACATGCCTCTTTTCCTTGTCCACGTGAAAAAGTTGGGAGGACATAAACTATTTTATAAGTATGAACTTCTTCTAATTTACTTAAAAGAAAAGAATGAGTTGTAGGTTAGATTCACAATATTCACTTGCAGGTGCGTGAATATTAGGTGTAGTGACATATGCACCCGCGGTATAGTTAGCACTATTTTTTTAAAAAATTTATTTTATACAATTTTCTTATTAATATTTATTTGTTGAAATGTTATGTTTATTCATTTAGTATTTTTGGAAATTGTGAAATTCATAATTTTATTACAAAAATTAATAATCTGTTAATTATTCTTTTTCTGAATTTTTATGTCTTTTCAAGATAACATTTGAAAATATACTCGTTCATTTTGTAACTTTGAAAATTAATTAAATATGTTAGTTTTGGCATGAATGTGTATGGAATATTTTCGATTTGTTCTTCCATAACTACAATCATCATTTCAATTATTTCCTTTAAGAGATCGTGGAGCAATATCGGAATTGTTATATAGTATTCTTAATCGAGACTTTGTTGTATTCTGAAAAATATTTGCCGTGGGGCCTCTTTACCATTATGTATAAATGGGCTATAAAAAAGGTGATATCACGTTTTAAAATCTGATTTTATTATTCTATTCAATTTGAAGCCATGTTTTCGAACATAGTGTCCTTGTTCCTTGGTGCTTCAACCCTGCACCTCGCTGTAACTCGTTTGACACATTTTCTGGCCACCGCCCAACGAGGACGTTGGATTTGCAAGCATTCGGACCTGCTCCACTTCGTTGCTCCACCCCTGCAATCTACGTTTGCTAAGCCACCATTGTTGCACTAAGCCAAGCTTCCGACAAGGCTTGCTGATTTGCCATCTATCCTGCTGTTGCTCTTGTTCCCTGGCTCGACGACGTTGCTGAGTTCCTTGCCCAAGGTCGATGTTGCTGTTCCCTGCTCTTTCGACGCCTGCTTCGTCCAACAAGGCTGCCGTTCTGCTTAGCTTGTTACAGCTGTTTCTGTTAGGTATGAAGAAGTTCTCGCCAATGTTCGGCCAAGTTTCTACCCCTATCCGTGACCTCACTTCCAGCCAAGAGTCGTCGCTGGGCTCTCTTGCTCGCTGTGATCCCACTGATCCGAAGCAGGCCTCTTCACCGAGACGCCCATGGGCGTCATTGGCCGTACCGAGAGCCCCCATCGAGCTCACTCCTTGCCACTCAAGTCCGCCATGCACCACCGTGAACCGGTCGTGAAGCCGCCCACCATTCGTCACTCACTGCGATTCCTCGCGTTGGTCACGTCCATGAGGAGCCTAGTCGATCGTCACCCGCTGGTCTGATTGGGAGTTTGCATATTCAAGTTAGTCTAATCCAATCTTAGACTTGATATTTTATTTCCTAATTTGAACTAATGTGATTTTCCGCATTAAGATTTTTTTGATTATGTTTGTTTTTATCATTAATTAGTGCTCTATCAAGATCGCAATATAATCATTAATATGAGCTGTGAGTGGACGGGTCATTTTTTTGTTATGTTTGAGTGCCCTATCAAGATTGCAATATCCATTAGTTTAAGATGCAATATGATGACTTATTTTTATTGATATCATAATCTTTTATTTGAATCTTGATGGATATCCTAAGTGATTTTTGCTATGTTTGAAATTTTGATTAGATAATATTGCCCAGTTTAAATTGGATTGCATGTTATGATTTTTTTTTTTTTTTTTTTAACTTAGAGTATATTCTAGATATGAATTGTCTTTACGGATTTTAGATAATGTCTGCATATTCATATAATGTTGCATGATTATAATGGTTTTCTAAAATAGGATATGGTTTAGGTCAAATTATTCCCTAATCTAGACTGGATGACTTTTTATTTTAGACAGTTTAATTTGGGCATTTACCAATTTCGAATTTTAATAAAAACACCAAAATATTGCATGCATGTCCTATGCCATGTTATATTGCTATGCCATTTGTGTGTCCCATAGTGTGTATGTTAGGTTCATTTAATTAAAACTTGCACATCATTAGAGCTAGGTCATGTAATTAAAATTGCATGTCATACAAACTATTTTATTTTCAAGATAAAAGAAAACCAAAAAATAATTGCTTGCCATGGTGTTTAATTTCCTACAATTTATTACTTTGATTATTGAGTGTTTTGATAATGTTTGTGCACTTGCAAAATTACTCCATTGTGTGTTAATGATTTAGGCTAAAATCAATATCCAAGCTACCTATAAATTTTTTTTTGAAAATAAAAGAGAATTGTGTTAGAATAATTTAGCGTAACCAAATCTTTGAACTCACATTCTCTAGCTTGTAGGAGTGAATTACAATTCCCAATACTTTACTTGGGTATCTAATTAACTCATAAAAAACTAATTAGTGACAACAGCTGTATAAAAATTATTTGCATGTTAAATGACTTTAACCTAAGTTGTGAAGAGTTTAGGAGAGCTCGAGCTAAATTGAACTCATTAATTCCTTAGCCAACCTTAAGTGGTGCACCCACTTGGGGAAGCTCGCAACATATCTTTGCATGTTCTCGAGTTTTTTCGTCAATTAAATTCTAGCACAATTTGTGCATGTGTTGTCATGAAGGTGGCTATACTTTCAAGCTTTGTCGTCGATTAAATTCCAACTAGATTTGTACAGCATTTTGGTTTGAAATTTGAAGTATAAGTTTGCGGTTATTTATTATTTGCCTAGATATTCATATTCGGAATCATCAGAAAACATGTCTCTTATCCTAATAACCCACATTTTATTGGATTTTATTACTTGAACTCATTTTAACTCATTCAGTAAAATTAAGCTAACTCATATATGACCCAACTCATCATATATGAGTTGATAAATAAGTTTTCAACCTATTTTGACACCTCTACATATGACTAGACGTGTGCCCTATTGCTGATGAATCTACTTCATATCTTATACTTTCCCAGCTTCACAAGGATTCTTTAAAAATAGCGAACTTTCTTTAATCAGTTCTTTTTTAAATCATTCTTTGAGCAAGAAAGAAATGTCCTCTAGTTGGCTTATTTGGGACTTAAACTGAATGTGTTGCTCGGGCTAAAGGGACCTGGAATGAGGTTGTCAATTTGCATAATTAGAACTTAATGTAGAAAACCGATTCATCAACATGATGGATTAGTCGGGTGATGGAATTAGTTGCTTTTGGATTAAATTGATGTTTCGCAAGATATTTATGTTCTGAGTTTACTAATTATGGTAGTTATTATGGATCCAACTGCTTTTGGATTGGAGCTCTTTAGCAGTTATAATGGATTCAAGCTCTTATCGATTGGAGCTCATAAATGATTGCAACCGATTGTACAAAACAAGGGAAGTATTTGAATTGCACACAAGATTATTACAACCTATTTCATGTGCCATGTGAAGTTAATTTACGAGAAGTTAAATGATTGTCATAAGCTAACTGTACACACATAATATCATTGCATCACTGTTTGCGATGACTTTTTTTCTTCTTCCTACATGCAATGTATGCACAAGGGAAGTGCATTGAGTACTAGATATGATACTCAAGTAAGATAACTTGAATATGTCAAACATACAAAATAAATATTTATCACCAGATATAAAGAAAAAGAAGTCTTATTTTAAATCTAGTGTCACATCAAATATATAAAGTCGGTACCCAAATTAGCATTATGTGTATTCAATCCATATGAGCCCTTCAATTTAAAGTAGCACTTGTGAAATTCATCGAATTCGAAGGCTAATACACTGATCGGGAGATCGCGGGCGTTGCGTGCGTGCAATTCGAATCCTCGGACCCAAAATGTGACTTGCGCATCCATGGCTAGTTCCGTAGGACTTCTCCATCCTGAAGCATTGGGCTTGGGCAACCCCGAACACTATTCCCATCTCTCTCTCTCTCTCTCTCTCTCTCTCTCTCTCTAAATTCACCTCCGCTCTCTCTCCATTCAGCTCAATACAAACACCAAGAACATAAGGCACTCCATAACAGAAACTTGCGGAACCATGGCTCTGCCCTCGAACGAGACCAACTGATCGTCCAATTCAACGAGCAACAGTCCTGGGAGAAGTGGTCCATCTACAGGGTCCCCACCCACGTCACCGACCACAACCGCGTGGCCTACCAGCCGCTGGCTGTCTCCTTCGGCCCCTACCACTACGGCGAGGAACACCTCCTCCCCATGGAGGAACACAAGCACCGTGCACGCTACCGCTTCTTCATGCCGTCGGGGAAGCCCCTCGAGCGCTTCCTTGAGTCCCCAAAGGGGGTGGAGGGGGACCTCATGGCAAGCTACGTCGCGCTGGACCCAAAGTGGAAGGAGGGCAGCGAGGGCACCGTGCGCAGGTTCCTGGAGCTGATGATCACTGATGGCTGCTTCATGCTCAAGATCCTGAGGTACGCGACCGACAAGGGCAATGACTAAGGGCCCAACGACCCCATTTTCAGCAACTACGGTATGGTCTACATAATGAAGCACATTAGGCGGGACATGCTCGTGCTGGAGAATCAGCTTCCGACGCAATTGCTGGATCGGCTGGTTGCTGTCGAGAGCAATGGCCAGCAGGTTACTTTCTTAGATTTCGCTCCGTCATAAGAGGTTATTGCACGCATGGAAACCAGGTACCATGTGCACCTAACGGCACATCCCGGTGATCTTATATGAATACCGTGTGGGATCCATCGACTCTAATGCTCCCAACTTGTTGGACGCACAATTAATAATTGCATTATTCAATCTATCACTGCTATCGAAAACTTATTTTTTCTTTCCTGTTTAAAGCTAGTACTAATCGATATGACAGCAATCTCATATTCAACGCACTGACATTACTCCAACAATGCGGGATGAAAAATTCATTAATAGGCTCATCCTCGAGTTCTGCTCTCCCGGCACGCACATCCCGAGGATGGGCAAATGCCTGCACATCCTGGACGTCTTCAGAAAGAGCTTGCTGCACCATGTGGAGAAGCCCAATATCCCGCATGAGTAGGACGAGGGCGGCAAAAAGATAATCCAACCGGCCGTCGAGCTCAACTCTGCCAAGATTCGGTTCAAGAAGAGCAAGACCAACAGTCTCAGGGACATCTCCTACGCCAGGGGGGATCCTGAGGCTCCTCGTGATCGAGGTGGATGACACTACCGAGTCTGTGTTCCTCAACTTCATCGCACTCGAGCGCTTCCACATTGGGGTGGGTACAAGGTCACGACCTACATCTCCTTCATGGACGACATCATCGCCAACGAGCGGGTCGTCCAGCTACTCCAAACCCATGGTATCATCCACAATGCCATCAGGAGCGAAAAAGCGGTCACCGAGCTGTTCCGCTCCCTGTCCAAGGATGTGGTGCTCGACCCTGAAAGCAGCCTCGACGCTGTGCGCAAGAGGCTCAAAAGGTACTGCCAGAAACCCTGGATCATGTGGAGGGCTAATCTCATCCGCACCTACTTCAGTAATCCTTGGCTTGTATGGTCTCTTATGGCCGCCATCTTCGCCTTGGTGCTCAGCATAATTCAGACCGCGTACACCGTGCTCACCTACAACCCGAATTCTCAGTTTCCCACTCTAAAATAATCTTTTTTTTCCATATTCTGGTTTTTCTCCTAATGGCTGATGCTCAATAATTATCTTTTCATTGGTTGGCGATTGTAGTTATAAATGATTTCCACCGTCTTTAGTCATGTTCATTTCCCTCTTAAAATGTTTTGAACGATGGACATTTCGCTGATTATTTATCATTATCAAGTGACGATTTCAGTCTTTTTCATGTTTGCCCAATTTGGATAGGTAATGTGAAGGATGATCAAGTTTTAGACAAATGAAATCTTCCATTGCCACATTTTCTTCTTGAATAAATTCGTGAGGTTGTCGTGAACTCAAGTGAAAAACAAGTATGGCCTTCTAAGTCATCTCTAATACTCAAATTTCAAAGATTTGGACTAGTGTCCCCAGAAAATTTTAAACCACATCTTAAACAATAATGTGAAATCTTTTCATGATTTTTGGAGCACAATTAGGCGTCCGAAATGCTCGTTCTCGAATTGTTGAATCCTGGAAATTTACTATGTTTTGACCTGAAGTATATAAAATTATTAGGACCTCGTACAAGCTCAAACAGGTCTTGAATTCTCCATGAAAAACATTCTTTGGAGACTCGTCCACATTGTGTTAAATTTTTGTGATTTTTAGAACTGATTTGCTTTGCAAATGCCCTTGATTTCTACATATGGGCGAGCTGCCCTTTTTCTGTCGATTTTGGCTAAAACTCCCTTTTGTTACCCGTCCTTTTGAACTAGTACTGCCAACTTAATGTTTGTATCACTTCTCTGGTTTACAAAGGATAGTTGAGGGTGGACATTGAACTATTCCCATACATTAACTCAGTGGATGGCATGTTTAAATTGAAATATTGAATTGTTGCACTATGAGATGAGTGTGTGATTTGGGAATGGTGTTGGTCCTTAGGACGACGATGCCTCAGGAGGGTAATAGGGATGCATGGAGGGATAACTAATTTCCTCCAAATGCTTGGGGTATTGATATTGCTAGTACGAGTACCTAGAGGGGGGTGAATAGGTTTATAAAAATTTTCTTGAAGATTGCACAATACTTAGACAGATGAAGGATTTGCAATAATTAAAAAATCAATCGTAAGACTGAGTAAAGGAAAGAGAGAATTGAACACGCAATTTATAGTGGTTCGGCTTGATTCAAGCCTACGTCCACTCTTTCGCACTGACAGCCGATTGGCTGGATTCCACTATGAACAAAGAGATGTTACAGTGTTGATCTTCCTTGATTTCTAGGTGTAGATGATCTACTACACTCGCTCAAGGTATCACCAAGTATAAACACTCTCTGTGTATACAATTTCGCTCGAACTGTATCGACTAACAATCAAGGTTCTTCGACTGGAATTTTTCTATCAATCACACCCTTAAAACAACTAGAACGTCTTCCTTTTATACTCCTTTATGCCATCATAGCCGTTGGCACTTACCAAAGGAATTCCTCCAATCTACCCGTTGGATGGAATCAATTAAGAAGATCATCCGAGCTATTTAAGGAATCGATGATAGCCCATCAATCTGTTCGCCCATACAATCAGGATTTTGGTTTCCAAGAATAGAACATTCCAAGAATGTTTCGTCGATCATCGGATCTTCAAATGATCTTAGATAAGAATCAAAGAATCCGAAATGATTATCCAACCAAGGGATCTTTTCCAGAGGATAGGATCGAATCCTCAACCATATACTTCGGCTTTGGATTTCCTTCGTCACTTTGGATTAGAAAGACTGTCGGTGAGAATAGTCTTGAGTCTTGAGTCTTGAGTCTTGAGATTACAAAGTCTTGAGACTTTAAACCGTCGATATCCGGACTAGACCGATAGAAATGTTTTGTCGCTTCAAAATATTCTGGAAAGATTTCTCCAACAGGTATAACACAATTTTCCCAGATATCCTCACGATGCTAGATGAGTGTGAGATGCCTGGGGGTAATGGGGTTTCCTAGAAGATGATGGCAGCTAATTCATAGCAAATATGATCATTGACATTTTCAGATTTCATTTGAGCTTTATTGGTTTACTATTTTTAAAGGAAATGTTTTTCACCTACTATTATAATTTTGAAAAAGGTTCTCCGTCAATTTGATTTCAAACTGATCTTCTATATTTTATTCTAAACTTTCTTGTATGTGCCAAAATTAACATATGTAGTATGGATTGGTTGGTAGTTTGTTTGTTGAGTTTATACTCACTATTGGTGGATTATTATTTTTCAAATGAGTAGACATGCCACCATTACCAGCATCCCCCATGACCTCTACGATGCTTTGATAAATTTCACATGGCACCAAACTAAGCTGCATGACCCCAACTTTCCTAATGTCACCTTCATCCATGTCATTGCGTTATCGACAGTCGATGTCGGTCTACCATCGGGCCCAAGGCTAATTGGATTCGTCCTCGTCTACGCTTGGATCGATGGGTGATGGAGATAGCGGGGTCGAATATGACAAGGATCGAAGGATGAGGATAGCATTTTTGGAAGACTAGGCAGTTTGGATGAGTTAGGTAATCTTGTAGATATACGGTGTCATGGTCGGAGTGGTACAGTTGATGGAATTTTCATATAGTCCAAAGTAGGAATATTTGGTAAATCCCCAATTTACCTGACCTAGGTTGCCCAAAAGTATCTAAAACTAAAGGAAATGAAATTATCTTGGTTTATAGTCCTACGCGCATTCCTTGAATTTCGTATGTCCTGGGTGATTATTGGTTTATATATGTTTCCGCATGCCTAAAAAGTGGAAAGATTTGGATAGGCACGTTAGCCGTGACGTGCTGGAGACGTCACAATGTGTCTATATGATGGTCAAAGGATAGCTACAAAAGTTATCTTTCTCCAACGCAACGGCATGGAAATTACCAAGCAAAACGCTGATATTTCTCCCTCTCATGGAAAACGTGTGGCAAGGTTCACCATCTACTTTTCAATTTAATGGTACGGTTAGCCAAACATAGTAGAGCGGGAATAAAATAGGAGGGAAGGATACGATTGTGCAAGTCAAATGCACATAATGTTATAATAGACATGTAACTAGCGTTAAGCACGCCCTATGCGTGAACGCAAAGTTAAATAGGTTTATAAGAAGAAGACTAATAGACCGAAAGTTAACTCTAAAAAGTAAAAAATAGAAGGCATTTTTTTCTAGAAGAGGAAATGGGTGAAGACTGAGATAATTGTCATTTAGTGGGGCCAGTGAGCGCATAAATGGTGGATGTGGATAAAATGAAGGCAGTTAACTTTTTCTTATTAAGGATGGTTTTGGAAGGAATTAAAAGCGAGATAAAACAAGTGTAATGCTTAGCCAACCGTACCGTTAGCTGGAAAAAGGGACGGTGAATCCTCATCCACACGTCTTGGATGAGAGAGAGGGAGACTTGTCTCTTGCTTGAAATTTCCTAGCGCTTGTGTAAAGGAAATATCCTTTGACTGTCACACCGTCTCACGGTGATGCTAGCACCACTCATAAAACAATATTTTGACTTAAATGTCTTTTGTGAATATTAAGCTCAAATCTCTATTGTCAAGTATTGACTAGCAGATAACTTAGCTGGAAAGCAATGCGCAAAGGATGGCGGAGCCCACTTGTCCATATCCTCTCTATCGGGAAAATTGTCTAAAAAATCTTAAACTTATTACATTTTTATTAATTCAGTCTCAAACTTTTTAATTTTATTATTGAGTCCTAATTTTTTATATGATTTTACAATTGAATCAATCCCACCAATTTAGTTGGAAATCCTTGATATGGACATTGAACATTTTATGTGACACAGCTGACGCTAAAGTGAATAATTTTTAATAATATTTTAATTTTTTTCAAATATTTTTCTTTTTCCTTTTTTTTTTTTTTTTTAAACCTCGCCTAGTGACCGGCCACAAGTGTCACCCTTTGACTGGCAAGGGATGTGATGCCCTTGTATCACCCAAGCGAAGTGAGGGCATTGCGGTCCTAGCTTAGACCAGGCAAGGGCATTGCGGCCTTGGCCGACCAAGGGCAAGGGTCGTGACCCTCCCTTGGATCTAGGTGAGGGCCAACGTCCTCACATGTGGCTAGTGAGGGCCTGGAGGCCCTTGCCCGTGACTAGCTAGGGCAACAACGCCCTCGCCTAGGGAGGGCTAGCCTACGGTTATTAAAAGAATAATAATTTGAAAAATATAAAATATTATAAAAAATTATCAACGTTAATGTCGGTCGTGCCATATAAGATGTTTGCATTCACATTAGTGATTTTTTTATTAAAATTGGCCTAAATGAACTCAATTGACAAAACGTGAAAAAAAATTTAGATCTTCATTGACAAAATTGAAAGACTTATGATTAAATTAATAAAAATATAATAAATTTAGAACTTTTTGGACAATTTTCCTTTATCTATCAGCTTCTGCCTCTATAATTGCATTCCACATACATCACTCCATTACATCACAAGGATGCGCCGTCTGATGGGGCATTGTTCCACTACTGTTTTGTTGTTGCACATATTCCTGACGAAGAAATACACATGGGGGAAGTCATTCTCTTTTTGCCATACCTGCCTTTGGAATTTTTTGGCCAGTCTAATATCATTAAAATTCTCCATACAAAAATTCTTGACTACACATATGCATTTGTGTATCTAGGGGCATAGAATTTCGGACATGCCTTGCTTCGGGGGAATTTTTCTTTTTTTTAAGAGCCAAATTTATATGGATCTGATCAATTGCAATAGTTGGTCATGTGGATCCTGCATGACGTCTATATATATATCACATAATCAACTATTATGATTGCATTTGGTTCACAAAAACGGTTCTAGGGAAGGATATTTTTAGGCAAAAGATGGGCGAATCTCTTTGGCTCGTTCGATCAATAGCCCATGATCAGGGATATCTAAGTGGTGGGTAAATCTATTGTCAATCTGGCCGAATCTGGTCAGAAGGTTCCTTAAGAGTTTGACAGGACTCCTTCGCATCTTTAGTATCAGACGATGAATTTTTTTTTTTAATGATTAGCACATAATTGCTCCTCTTTCTTAGGGAGCTGATACTAATCGTCGGAGGCTAATCTTGGCTTTTGAGGTGAAGCGCAAAATGGTCCGTGCCCGATGTGCATCCTTCACTTAAAATCCTGCAGCTTCTTCTAGGGTTACATTGTGTTGATACAGTGCCGACAACCAAAAAAATCATTTACACTAAAAACTTCATGGATAACGTAATGGACAAAGTCATTTATAACATGATAGGCTTGTAAAATTACATTATTTTAATCGTAACATTGACTTAATCTAGTACAATGAATTTGGTAATGACTTCATCTGGACAACATTTAAATAGTCTCACTTTTAAATCTCATGAAAGATCCATGATGACTTTGACTCGTGCTCCCAAATTTTTGTGCCTTAATGCTAATGGATATACTTCATAACTTATACTTCCCCAGCTTCACAAGGATTCTTCTCAGAGTAATAGTAGCGTACTGCTTCAGTCAGCTCTTCTTCTTTTTTTAATCAGTCTTTGGTCAAGCCATTCGGCTTATTTGGACCAAAACTGAACGTGTTGCCCGGGCGAAAGGGACCCGGTATGAGGTCATCAATATGCGTAATTAGAACTTAACGTGGAAAACGGATTCATCAAAATGATGTATTCATTTGCGACTAAAAAAAATGATGTATTCATCTGTTCGGTTGATGGAATTAGTCACTATTGGATTAAATCCACGTTCCACAAGAAATATGTATTTAGAGTTTACTAATTATAGCAGTTATAATGGATCCATGTTCTTCTTGATTGGAGCTCAGAAATGCCAGTAGTCGATTGTGTGAAACAAGTGAAAGTATTTGAGTTTCACACAAGAGGGTTACAACCTGTCTTGTGTACTATCTGAAGTTAATGAATGAGAAGTTTTATGATTGTCATTAGCTAACTGTGCACACATAAAAACATAGCATCACTATTCGTGGTCATTTTTTTTGTTTTTCCTACATGTGATGTATACACGAAAGAAGTGCGAGTACTAAATATGTAACTCCAGTATTGCCAAATATAACAAAAAAGTACTATTTTAATTCTAGTGTCGCATGAAATATGCAAAGTCCGTACCCAAATCGGCATCCAATGTATTCAATGCATACAAGCCCTTTGATTTAGAGAGACCCTGGTGAAATTCATCAAATTCAAAGGCTAATACACGGTCGGGAGATTACGTGCCTTGCGGGCTCTGAATTCGAATCATCTCGCACGAAACGTGAGTTACAAGTGCATGGCTTGTCCCCAAATACCTCTTCGCTCTTCCCATCTGTCTCCATAAATTTTCCTCTTCTCACACTCCTTTCAGCTTAAGAAAATAGAACGTAAGACACTCCAAAACAGGAACCATGCCGCCGCGGACCGGTACGAGACCAACTGGATCGTCGAAGTTAACGAGAGCCTCAAGTGCATGCCCCCCGACGAGCAACGGCACTGGAAGAAGCGGTCCATCTACAGGGTTCCTGCCTGTGTCACTGACCTCAACCGCAAGGCCTTCCAGCCACAGGCTGTCTCCTTTGGCCCCTACCACCACGGCGAGATCCACCTCCACACCATGGAGGACCACAAGCACCGCGCGCTTCTCCACTTCCTCAGGCGGTCTGGGAAGCCTCTCGATCCCTTCCTCGAGTCCCTGAGGGAAGTGGCACGGGACCTCGAGGAGAGCTACGACGCACTGGACCTGGAGTGGAAGGAGTGCGGTGGTGAGGGCGCAGCAAACCGGTTCCTGAAGCTGATGATAATTGATGGATGCTTCATGCTTGAGATCCTGAGGAGCGCAACACAGGCAGCGGATGACTATGCGCCTGACAACCCTATGTTTTAGACCCACTCTATGCTTTCCATAATGCCATACATATGGCCAGACATGCTGATGCTGGAGAATCAGCTGCCGATGCTAGTGCTGGATCGGCTGGTCGCCGTGGAGTGTGATGGCAAGGAGGTTAGTTTCTTAGATTTTGCTTTGTCAGATTCACTAACAGTACATCTTGGTGATCATAGATGGGCTATGTGGACCTCACATGGGATCCATCAAATCAAATACTCCAAACCTGTTGGATGCATGATTCGATCAACTGAGAACATGATTACTAAATCTATCACCACTATTGGAAACTTCTTCTTCTTCTTCTTCTTCTTTTCACTTTAACTCAAGTACAACTGATACGACAACGATCTCACATTCAAATGCACTGACTTCACACCGACAACTCAGGATGACGAATACATCAACAGGCTCATCCTCAATTACTGCTCCCCTGGCAAGAACACGGTGAGGATAGGCAAATGCCTGCACGTCCTGGACGTTGTCAGGAAGAGCCTACTACTCCATGAGAAGCCCAAGCTGGACAAGGTGGGGTGTGAGGGCCTTCTGTTAGTCCGGTCAGCCACTGAGCTCAATAAGCATGGGATCCGGCTCAAGAAGAGCAAGACCCACAGCCTCATGGCCATCTCCTTTGCTGGCGGGGTTCTGAGTCTCCCTGAAATCGTGGTGGAAGAAGCAACCGAGTCCATGTTCCTCAACCTCATCTCATTTGAGCGCTTCCATGTCGGGACCGGGAACGAGGTCACATCCTACATCTACTTCATGGACTACATCATCGCCAATGAGTGCGATGTCACGCTTCTCCACACCTTGGGCATAGTCCTGAATGTCCTGGGGAGCGACAAGGAGACCACCGGGCTGTTTCGCTTGCTGGCCAAGTACACAACTATTGAACCCAACAGCGGTCTCATTTCTGTGTGCAATAAGGTCAATGAGTACTGCAACAAGCCCTGGAACAAGTGGAGGGCTAATCTCCTTCAGACCTACTTCAGGAGTCCTTGGGCTTTATTGTCTCTCGTTGCGGCTATCTTCCTCTTTGCACTCACTATAATTCAGACCGTATATGCCATGCTCAGCGATTGAACCCACAATTTGCCTCTCTGTACAATAATTTTCCCTTTCCAGTCATGTTCATTTCCCACTTTAAATGTACCGAATGATGGACATTTGGCTGTTCGTTTATCATTATCAAATGATGATTCTCTTATTTTAGTCTTCTTCATATTTGTCCATGTTGAAAATTGTGATCCATTTTCCAAATTCTATAGATCTCTCCTCAACTATGTCAAGAATGGCGGTGGCTGAAGAAAAAAATTAACGTGGGAATGCAAGCAAGCATCAGCTAAAGAAATAGTAAGCAGAAGCCAAGTTGGAGAAGACTTAGGTGGGAAAAATTTTAAAAAAGTCAAAAGAGTTGAGGCATCCCCGTGAAGAAGGAAGTTGCCTTACACGTGTCAAGAAAGGTCGGTCGATTATTTTAAAGAGCCTATAAATAGAGCCTACGTATGCTAGGTCGCGTGTGGGGTTTAGCCCTCCACCAAGTCTGTGGAGGAGTAAGCTCAATATACATATCCTATACTCCTCCCCCGACAACTCCTTCAACTATATTTGTAATACCATTTTCATAAACTAATGAAACTATTCTTGTCCCCTAAACTTTGTTTATAACCTATCTTTGTCCATTCCTCTGCATCAACTAGACCATACACGTATGCATTGGAACACACGCTTCCACTAATACTAGTAGTCCAATTATGTGAAGTATGGTCTAGTTTTAGGCAAATGAAATCTTCAATTGCACCATATTCTTCCTGATTAAATTTTAGCAGATTTCAATGAATTTAAGTGAACAACAAATTTGGCCATCAAAGTCATTTCTCTTCCCCCATCAGCTTCAAATTTCAAAGTCATCTATATATTTTCCGGTTGTCAAGCACACTTTTATACTGAAAAAGAAATATTTTGAAACTTCCGACATCCTTCCCAAGATAGAATAAGGGAAAGATATAACAGTTCTAAATCGCCATTATAGAATCCTACATCAAAATAAGATAACAACAAACCGTTAATTATCCAACCAAGAAAAAAAATTGTTAATTATGTATGTAGAATGTTAAGATTATGTCTCCAGTTTCGGCAGGTTTCCCAGTTTGAAGGGTCTGAACAATCGCTTGTTATTGATCCTTAAATCTTGACGACACAATTAAACATTTATCGTATAGAAAAATTAAAGATCAAACCAACTCAAAAACAAAAATATTAATTAAATTGCATATAAGTATTAAGAACATTTTAATTAAGCCCATATAATATTGCATTAATGGACTAAAGCAAGGGGGTTTTGAGCTTAATTAAATTATTTGAACTAAGCCTGGGACAATAAGCATATCTTGATATTCACAATCAAAATACATGGGAGCTCCAAAAAGCAATGACAGTGGGAGGTCCATCTTACATGTATTTAAAAATAAACGAGCAAGCCAAAACCTAATAAGAGCCAAAACTAATAAATGAAATCTTTAAATTTAAGGCAAAACATCATCTTACTACTCAATTACATGAGAGACAAGCACAAAAAAAAAAAAAAAAAAAAAAAACATGTGTGACAAAAGTAGGAGTAAATGCACTATCTTCTTATCAACAGTTAGAAAAATTTACTCCTTCATTTGTCATACATGGTTATTTACTCCATTTGTTTAAGGTAAGTGATCATCTTATTGCTCAGCATCTGAAATGACCCACAAGTCAATTTAGCGGTTGGAAAAATTAACACGCATGTTAGGGAATCAAGAACTTCATAATTTGCCAACTACAGAAGTGCACGACATGTCCCGTGTGATAGCAACTGAACTACTCCTCAAATGGTGAAACCTGTCATATTGTTCCTACAGGAGTGATAATGACGTTTCCGCTGATCTGATCTAATTGTTGTCCATGAAATAATATCGTTTTGAATGAAATTAAAGGAATATGTAATGTTTTTATGAATAATGTTTGATATGTGAATATTTTGTTCAATTAACTAGGAGCACTTTGAAAGATTGTTTTTCTCAATTCAATGAAAGTGTTCCATAAGCTCTATTTCGTTGGTATAATAAATAGAGGGCATTGTAATTTAAAACATGAATGAGAGACATATCATTCTAAGTCGAGTTCAATGCATATATTCCATTATGCTTTGAATTTTGCATGATTTCAATCTTATCGTTCGAGTTCACACTTCCTTTGATCTTTTTGTATATGGGAATAGAAAGTTAGGGAGAAGAACATAAAGAAGTATAGTGGAGGAGGAGGAGGATGCTTTGAATTTTGCACGATTTCAAAGTTATCTTTCGAGTTCACACTTCCTTCGATCTTTTTGTATATGGGAATAGAAAGTTAGGGAGAAGAACATAAATAAGTATAGTGGGGGAGGAGGAGGAGGATGCTTTGAATTTTGCATGATTTCAATGTTATCTTTCGAGTTCACACTTCCTTCGATCTTTTTGTATGTGGGAATAGAAAGTTAGGGAGAAGAACATAAATAAGTACAGTGGAGGGGGGGAGAGATTTTTTTGTCGAAAGAAAAGGGAAGATTAAAAAAAAAATGGAGAAAAAGTTGCTCTGAGAAAAGTTTAAAAACTGTCATACTTCTTATCACCAAAAATGTCTTAAAATTTTTGAAATTTTGGCTAGAACCTCTTCACTCTCGGTAAGAAGTAGGTAGGAAGGAGATATAGGTTGAAGATGAAAATTTGATTACGGGACGAAAGGTGGGCCAACCCAATTTAAGTTTTAATAATAGCTAGTTAGGGTGATTATGGTAATCGAGAGTAGTTTAGATAGGCAGTTTAGATAGGCTTGTCAAGTTATTTTGAAATGACATAAATCACTAATTTAGTAGAAGAAAATATTGGTTAGAGTTGGATCTTCACGTGAGTCACTCTCTACTCCAGTCATTGATCACCGCATGCTCAAATGGCAGCCCACTTTCAGTGTATTTGACAAATCTTTATGCTATGTCTCTCTCTTGTGACAAATGTTTATGCTATGTCTAAGGAGAATTCAAATCCTGCATAAACTGAATATTTTTCGAGCCAGACTCTACTTGGAAAGAAATGTTGCATTCTACCTCCTTTAAGTAGGGTGCATTTGCCTGTGAGATACTTAGCCCCGCCATTAGTTTCAGGCAAGCTTTAACGTTGATGATTGCAAAGTGCTTACTAATAAGGCATTTGAATATTGCAGATTTAAATCAGTAACGGTCAGTTTGGTTGCGATAATGGAATAAGATTGTAATGTAATAGCGTGGAGAATGCCCATTTCCCACCTAATGTAATAAAGACATTTTAGCAACACTTTCTACAGATGGTTAGAAACCGCACACGCCTTGCAATTATATCGAGCACATATGGCACATTTTTCACCTCCCAGCACCATTTGGTTGGGAAATCAACCACCTTCTCTAATGCCAAAGAGCTGCAAAATCTGAAGATTGAAAAATGGGAGCAACTTGGTTAACTTCAATGATCCACAAATTATTCAACTTTATCGATATACATATTTGATTACATATAGGAACTCGTGGTAAATCTTCCACGTAATTCATTTATCAGATTTCACGCGATGTATTAAATGTCAATAAAAAGAGAAAATTCACCTCCACAGGATAGTAGCTCCCTTATAGTCACAGAGAACAGGGTATTCGGCAATACAAGTTCAATTTTTTCTCTCGAATGGGTGAAATGAGAAACTCAGAATACTTGCAATCCACGACTTTCACCACAAGAAGATTGAATTGCGAAGTAAAGTTCCGCAAATTAGCCAACTAGGTCCCTCTACTGTCAAGTATCGACTAACAGCTAACTTGGCTGGAGAGCAAGGCACAAGGATGGATTAGAAAATAAAAAACAAATTCCTGGAAGTGAGTCTATGCATAGAAGAGCTTCGTACATGACCAAAGATGGGGGAGCTCACTCGTCCATATCCTCTACTTCATTGGCTTCCGGCTCTATATCCGCATGCCTGAGCCGACCACATACATTACACTCCATTGTCCCGCCGCTGTTTTGCTGGTGCACATATAACTGATGAAGAAATACACATGGGAAACGTCGTTCTCTTTCTGCCATACCCGCCTTTGGAATTTTTTGGCCCATCTAAAATCATGAAAATTCCCCATATAAAAATTCTCGACCGCTTATACACATGCGTGTATCTATGGGCCTAGAAGCTTTTGAACATGCCTCGCTGCAGGGGATCTTTTTTTCTTTCGGAGCGAAGTCCATATGGATTGGACCAATTGCAACATTTGGTCATGTGGGTCCCACGTCACATCCACATACATATTTCCCATGATTAACTATTATTATTCACCACCCGTTGTAGTGGCTCAGCTGGGTAGGCGCTCCTTCTCCTGGTGAGAGGTCGAGCGTTTGAAGCCCCTGCGAAGCAGGGAGGCTGGCAGAGACACTAAGTGACTTACCTGGTGGCACGTGTGTGGTGGCTAGCACGTGTCACCCGGGAGGTTTACGGCGCACCGTCGGCGTAAGCTGGTTCCTCCCTGTCCAAAAAAAAAAAAAAAAAAAAAAAACTATTATAATTCTATTTGCTTTACAAAAACGGTTCTAGGAAAGGACATTTTTAGGCAAATCCACTCAGAGGATGGGCAAATCTCTCAGGGAAAAGGTTAGCATAACTGTCCTTTGGAAAGTGACGGTCTCAGGGTCAAAGGGAAGCCATAACATATTTCGAGGAAACCGGGAGACTTCTTCAACCGGTTCCAATATTTGACCGTATGTTTCCTATTTTTCTTCTCTTTTTACTTTAAAGTTTCCTTTTTACAAGCTCAATTAAGAGACAAAATCACAAAAAGACCCACGGAATCAATTTTTTTAATATAAAGAAATAAAACAATAAAATAGTTACCGTAATATGAATCATGTTCCATGGTGTCATGACACTTTCATCACTATCATCTTCGTTTGCATTGTTCATCTCATCTTCATCACTACCATTATTTTCATTAGTGAAGTTACCTTTAGTTCAAACTCTATCCATCTGAATGAAATTAGAAGAAAAACTCAAGCATTATATGTCTAAAATATATAGATTAAACTAAAATTCAATGACAATGAATACCCCTTGCTTTCTTGCAATCAAGAAGCATAATTAACGAACCTTTATCCATAGTTATGATTATTATATAATAAAAATGGGGAAAATACTGAGATAACCATGCCATTAGTTTTGAATAGGAGCGGCCATACCTCAGCCATACATTTTCCATCTTCAAAATTGGAGAATTACTTAACAGATTTCCCCTTTTTTATTATATAGAAATGCATTTTCCAAAGTAGGTCATGATCAAATTTGTTGAGGAAATATTCAAACAAGATTCTGATTATCTAGAATCATTAAAGAAACAAATCAAAGTAATAATATTTAAACAATAAGAAATATATGAAGAACTCGGTTGCTACTTTTGAAATAGTGGATATTATTCTCTAGCCAAAGAATAAGATTATAGTTCCCAAATAAAATTGTTGACACCTAATTTTTGCCCAAATTATTGCATATAGATTAATTAATTAAAAAAAGATTACAAAAAGTTTTTAAAAAAAAAAAAAAAAAAGGTTGATTTAGGACGTGCGACCTATGGATGGAAAGATATTTGAGTGAAGTTTCACTCTCTAGTTGAAGGTTTTGGCTAATTTTGGCCGAAGGGTTGTGAAAATCTCACTTTTCTCTCAAAAGGTTGATCTGGAATTTCTGGGTTTGCTTTTCTGGAGTTGCTTTTGAGTGCCTCTTTGGGGAACGGTTCCGAGCTCTCTCCTCTCTCCCTCGTCTCTTTTTTTTCATCCCTTGAAAGACCTTGCTTCAGTGATCTTATCCCATGAATTGAGGGATTTTTGGTCAGCTTTTTGCCCCCCTACCGAGCCTGCCAACTGAGCTAGTCCACCCACTCTCCTGACTTAGCCAATTTTTTTTAATTCTGCAGCTGTTGAGTGTGCGGGTTTTGCTGCGATTTTCCGGTGCTGTCAAAAGCTTATCCCTGGCCAATTTTCGTCCACTTGCACTACTATATACGGTCTTCCATCACGTGCAAAGATCGGGCTAGTTGGGCAGCTGAGGAGGATATGGTGGGGCCACCAAATTGCTTACTCAGCAACTCCGGTTTAAGACCAACTCGTGGACTGAGTTTTGGCTACTGATTTGAGTGCTTTAATCCACTAATTTGGCTGCGTTTTTTGATCAATTAGAAAGCTCATGTCTAGTAGTTTAAGATCTTGACCATTTTTCGCAATTATCTCCACCCAATTTTGCAAGAGAGTCCCTCAAAGTTGGCCATTTTCTTGCCCGAAAATGTCAAATTCAATGCAATTAGGTCCTTTTGCCCGATTCAATTAATTAGACCTGACCCAAGTTCAATTTCAACTTAATTGGGGGCTAAGATGATGATTTAAGGGCCCGGGTGAAATTTTGCAAAATTTGCGAATTAGTCCCTCAACTTTTGGAAATTGCATTTTTGCCCCAATTTGCCATTTTAATTCGAATTTGACCTCCTGGGCTTGGCTAGTCACATTTATATCATTGGCCACAACTTTTTTTCTTTTTTTTTTTTTAAAACTTTTTTTAATCTTTTTTAATTAATTAATCTATATGCAATAATTTGGGCAAAAAATTAAGTGTCAACAAAAATAAAATAACTAAATAAAAAATAGGCATGTAATTATCCTATATAATTTGAACTCCCGATTATTGTATGATTTTGTAATCTAAAAAAGCATAACTATGGATAAAGGTTCGTTAATTCTACTTCTCGATTGTAAGAAAGCAAGAGGTATTCATTATCATCGAATTTTACTTTGTGTCTATATATTTTAAACATTTAACGCTTAAGTTTTTCTTCTAATTTCATTCAAATGGATGGACTTCATATTAAAAGTAACTTCACTAATGAAAATAATGGTAGTGATGAAGATGAGATGAACAATGCAAACAAAGATGATAGTGATGAAAGTGTCACGACACCATGGAATATGAAGTTTTTTTTTTGTTTATCTTTTAAATTTAATAGATCTATATAATGACATTGACAATTTCTCTTTAGTAAATAATGATAATATGCTGCTTGTAATTATTCATATTGCAGTAGCTATTTTATTTTTTATTTCTTCATATTAAAAAAAAAAAAAAAAATTGATTCCATGGGTCCTCTTGTGATTTTTTCTCTCAATTGAGCTTGTAAAAAGGAAAATTAAAAGTAAAAAGAGAAAAGAAAAATAGGAAACATACGGTCATAAATTGGAACCGGTTGAGGAAGTCTCCCGGTTTCCTCGAAATATGTTTATGGCTTCCCTTTGACCGTGAGACCGTCACTTTGCAGAGGACGGTTATGCTAGCCTTTTCCAATCTCTTAGCCCGTTCGGTCACCAGCTCATGATCAAGTATATTGAGTGGTGGATAAACCACTTGTCAATTTGGCCTGATCTAGTCGGAAGTTCCTTACCAAGAGTTTGACAGGAGTCTTTAGTCTCAGAGGATGAAATTCTTTTTGTCGATTAGCACATAATTGTTCCTCTTTCTTAGAGAGCCGATACTAATCGTTGGAGGCTAATCTTTGCTTTTAAGGTGAAACGCACAACGGTACACCTCAGCTAAGATCCTTCTGCTTCTTTTGGGGGAACACCGTCTTGACATAGTGCCAACAACCAAAAATCTCATATGTACTAAAATCTCTACGAATAATGTGGGGGACAAAGTCATTTATAAAACATGATAGGCTTGTAAAATTACATTTATTTTAATGTAACATTGACTTAACCTAGTACAATAAGTAGGTAACGACTTCTTCACTTGGACAAAATTTAAATAGTCTCACATTTACAACTCATGAGTCATTCTCCTAAGTTGTATCATTTTCCCCCTTCTTACACACGATTTGTGTTCCCTAACGCTAATGAATTTACTTTTTATCTTATACCGCCCCAGCTTCACCAGGATACTTCTCAGAGAAAAGGTAGTGAACTGCTTTTGATCAGTTATTATTCTTTTGTTAATCAATCTTTGAGCAAGATGGGAATGTCCTCCAGTTGGCTTACTAAAACTGAAAGTGTTGCCCTGACGAAAGGGACCCGCAATGAGGAAATCAATATGCATAACCAATTCATCGAAGTGATATATTAATCTGACTTGGCGATGGAATTAGTCACTTTCGGATTAAATCTTTGTCTCGCAAATATTTTGTGTTTAGAGTTTACTAATTATAATAGTTATTATGGATCCAAGTGCTTCTCTATTGGAGCTCATAATGGATTCGAGCTCTTTTCGATTAGAGCTTATAAATGCTTGCAACCAAGTGGAAGTATTTGAGTTTCGCACGATGGTTATAACCCGTTTTGTGTGCCATAGCGAGAAGTTATATAATTGTCATGAGCTAATCGTGCACATATAACATCATAGCGTCACTATTTGTGGTAATTTCTTTTTCTTTTTCCTACATGCAATGTATGCATGAAAGAAGTGCATCGAATACTAAATATAAGACTTAAGCAATAAATCGGGAATATCTCGAATATATGACAAAAAAAGATTATCAAATATAACAAAAAAAACTGTACTATTCTAAATCTATTGTCACGTCAGATAAGCAAAGTCCGTACCCAAATTGGCATTGCATGTATTTAATCCATACAGACGATCGGAGAATTACGTGCGTTGCGTACACGCAATACGAATCCTCTGGCACAAAACTTTATCCCCCAACCCTCTTCACTCTTCCCATCTCTCTCTCCATGTCTCTCCATATTTTCACCATTTCTCTCCATATTTTCACCATTTCTCTTACTCCTTTCAGCTTAAAAGAATAGAACACAAGCCACTCGAAAATAGGAACTTGCGGAACCATGCCACAGCGGGACCCGTACGAGACCAACTGGATCGTCGAAATCAACGAGAGCCTCGAGTGCATGCCCACCGACGAGCGACAGTACTGGAAGAAGCAGTCCATCTACCAGGTCCCGACCTCCGTCCCCGACCTCAACCACAATGCCTTCAACCCGCAGGCTGTCTCCTTCGGCCCCTACCACCACGGCAAGATCCACCTCGGTCTGAGAAGCCTCTCAATCCCTTCCTCGAGTCCCTGAGGGAAGTGGCGCGGGACCACGGGGAGAGCTACTACGTACTGGACCTGGAGTAGAAGGAGGTCGAACGAGAGGGCATAGGGGACTGGTTCCTGAAGCTGATGATCCCTGATGACTGCCTCATGCTTGAGATCCTGAGGACCGCGACACAGGAGGAGGACGACTATGAGCTGGATGACCCCATATTTCACACCCGCAGGATGCTTTACATCATGCCATACATATGGCCAGACATGCTGATGCTGGAGAACCAGCAGCCAGTGCTAGTGCTGGATCGGCTAGTGGTTCTTATTATTTTTTTTTTCACGCTAGCACAAGCTGAGCTCCACTTATTATTATTTTTTTTTTAAGTGTACAGGACATTAAAAAATTAGTGGTTCTTCTTGCTCCGTCGCTTCATTAAAAGTGATGGAGTCGTCATTTTGGCATTTCTCAAAAAAGATATCATGTTGAACCGACACCCTGAAAAATGGAAATGAAAGCGAACGCACACACGGAAATTTAAAAAAAAAAAAAAAAAAAAAAAAAAAAAAAAAAAGGACAAGTACATGTATTGAAGATATCCAGCTTGAGGCCCCAAAGAATGGAAAGAAGGATCCAGGACCAAAAACAATAGAGAAGAGAGAGAGAGAGAGAGATGGGATGAATCTACCGAACTGAGAGAAACTGGGGATGTCTCATAAAAGACATACTAAGGATGGACGCTTTCTTTGGATTTTCTTTCCTTCCTTTCGGGAAGATATCTTGCCTTCTTATGTCATGCCTTCTTGCCGTCGAGAATGATGGCAAGAAGGTTAGTGTTTTAGATTTTGCTATCATGTTCACCTAACAGTACATCTTGTTGATGACAAATGGACCTCACATGGGATCCATCGAATGCTCCAATCCTGTCGGACGCATGGTTCAAGATCAACCGAGAATTTAATTACTATTATCGGAAATTTCTTCTTTTTCCTTTTACTCAAGTACTATCGATACGACAACAATCTCACATTCAAACGCAGTGACTTCACACCAACAACTCAGGATGACGAATACATCAGCAAGCTCATCCTCAATTACTGCTCCGCTAGCAAGGACACAGCAAATAAAGGCAAATGCCTGCATGTCCTGGACGTTGTCAGGAAGAGCCTACTTCTCCATGAGAAGCCGAAGCTGGACAAGGTGGGGTGCGAGGGCCTTCTGTTAGTCTGGTCGGCCACTGAGCTCATCAAGCATGGGATCTGGTTCAAGAAGAGCAAGACCGGCAGCCTCACGGACATCTCCTTTGCTGGCGGGGTCCTGAGCTTCGCCGAGATCGTGGTGGAAGAAGCAACTGAGTCCATGTTCCTCAACCTCATTGCATTTGAGCGCTTCCACGTCAGGACCAGGAACGAGGTCACGTCCTACATCTACTTCATGGACTACATCATCGACAATGAGTGTGACGTCGCACTTCTTTACAACTTGGGCATAGTCCTGACTGTCCTGGGGGACGACAAGGAACCATGGAGCTGTACCACTTGCTGGCCAAGTACACAACAATTGAACCCAACAACAGTCTCATTGCCGTCTGCAATAAGCCCTGGAATAAGTGGAGGGCTAATTTCATCGAGACCTATTTCAGAGGTCCTTGGGCTTTATGGTCTTTCATGGCCGCCATCTTCCTCTGCGCACTCCCTATAATTCAGACCATATATTTCGTGCTCAGAACCCACTCTTTGCCTCTCTGTACAATAATTTTCCCTTTCCAGTCATGTTCATTTCCCACTTTAAATATACCGAATGATGGACATTTGGCTGTTTATTTATCATTATCATATTATAATTCTGTTGTTTCAAACTTCTTCATTTTTGTCCAATCGTGTGAAGGATGATCAAGTTTTAGGCAAATGGAATCTTCCAACGCACCAATGCTTGATTAAAATTTTAACGAGTTGCAGCAAATTTAAGAGAACAACAAAGATGGCCTTCAAAGACATCTCTCTTCCCATCGGCTTCAAATTTCAGAGTCATCTATATATTTTCCGGTCATCAAGCAATCAATCATTAACACAGAGAACATACTTTCATGACTGAGAAAAAAGTATTTTGAAACTTCCAACATCCTTCCTGAAATAAAAAGAGCTAAAGATATTCAATGTTCTAGACAGCCATTATAGAATCCTAGATCGAAATAAGTTGACAGCAAACTGCTAATTATGTTTAAAGAACGTTGAGAATATCCCTCCAATTAGGGTAGGTTTCCTAAGTTGAAGGGTGTTGGAGAAATCTTCTTGGAGTATTTTGAAGCTGACAAAACGTTTCCATCAGTCTAGTTTGAAAATTTGCAGACTCTACTATTTAAAGTCTGAAGACCTCCTGCACGCTGACTCAAGATTCAAAGTCTATTCTCATTGACGGTTTCCAATCCGTCGAAGAAGGGCTATTCAGGACTGGATGTTTTGTTAAGGATTTGACCTTATTGACTAGAGAAGATCTCTTGGCTGAATATGACATAACGGAATCCTTTATTGACTCAAAGATTGAGGATTCGATGATTAGCGAAGTATACTTGGAAGGTTCTACTTATGGAAACCGAGATCCTGATTGTATGGGCAAGCAAGATTGATGGGCTATCGACATGTTCCTTAAATAGCTCGAATAATCTTCCTAATTGATTCTGTCCAACGGGAAGATTGGAAAAATTCCTTTGGTAAGTGCCAACGGGTATGATGGCATAAAGGAGTATATAAGGAAAACGTTCTAGTTGTTCGAGTGTGTGCGCGATAGAAGAATTCCAAAGTCTGAAGCTCTTTGTTCTTAGTCAATTCATTTTCTGAGCGAAATCTTGTACGCAAAAGAGAGTTCATATTCTTGAGAAACCTTGAGGAAGTGTGGTAGAGTATCTACACTATGGAATCAAGGGAGAGCCTTGCTGTAACAACTCTTTTGTTCATAGTGAAATCTAGGCGGTGGGCTGTCAGTGCGGAAGAGTGGACGTAGGCTTGGAATAAGCCAAACCACTATAATTTCTGTGTTCATTTTCTCTTCCCTACTCGCTTTACTTTGATCATAATTCGCTTTGTTAATGAAAAGATAACTTCCTTTCTATTGTGCTTAGTATTGCTCTCTTTATCTCGAGAAAATATTTTTACACCTATTCACTCCCCTCTAGGTGCTTATACTAGCTATCTCAATTGGTATCAGAGCATGTGTACTCACTTTGTTTGAAGTGTTTTACTTCAGAGTTAAAGATTCATGACTAGTATGTTAGCTCCAGGGCTGGTAGAAGGGCAAAGCAATACTAGACCGCCTTACTTTGATAGAAATGAATACAACATATGGAAAAACAAGATGAAGGCGTTCCTAAGATTAAAGGATCCTCTGGAATGGGACGTTGTAGACAAAGGAATCATTCCTAAAGCTGCACCTGTCTCAGAGAGAGGAAAAGAAACTGTTGAGTCTAGTGAAATGACTCGGGAAGAGATAACCAAGAGACAAGCTCTTGATGCAAAAGCAATTTATTCTTTATATTGTGCTTTGTCACCTACTGAATATAACTGAATATCTTCTTGTGTTACAGGGAAAGAAGTTTGGGATAGATTACATATCACCTATTAAGGAATCGATCGAGTGAAAGAAACCATAATCAACATTCTCCTCGGTCAATACGAAGCCTTCAAAATGAAATCAGGAGAATCTATAACTGACATGTTTAGTTGTTTTACAGAAATCATGAATGGTCTTGAAAATCAAGGTCAACCAATTTCTGATCCCATGAAAGTAAACAAGCTACTGCGTGGACTCTCCAAGGATTGGAATCACATAAAGACTTCAATAAGGGAGACACAAAGAATTATGCCACTATCTGTCGATGAGTTGGTTGGGACTCTTCAGTCTTATGAAGTGGAACGAATTAATGAAGACGAAGATCCTAAAGGTAAAAAACCCATTGCATTAAAATCCAATGATGATTATGATGTTACGATTCCGAAGACAATATGGATGATGAGGAGCTTGCTCTCATGATAAGAAGATTCAGAAAGCTGAACAGAAAATGAAGAAGATTCAATCCAAAGAAACAAAGTTTTCAAAAGCAGCAGACTAAGTCTGTTGAGGATGATGAATCAAATAGAGATATAGTATGCTTTGAATGTAAGAAAAAGGGACACATCAGACCCAACTGTCCTCTTCTAAGGAAGAAGAAAGGAAAAGCTGAAAAGTATCGAAAGGCTCTTAAAGAAGAAACCTGGAGTGATATAGAATGTGAAGAAAGTGATGATGATTATGCCAATATATGTCTGATGGCACAATCGGATTCAGATTCAAACTCTGAGACAGACTCAGATTCAGACAGTGAATTTGAGGTGAGTAACTCTAAAATCCCTATTAAAGTTTCTAAATACATTGATGAGTTGTGTTTTAGTCTTAAGACCTCTCTTAAAAGGATTTCCTAACTTAAAAAGGAAAATTCTACACTTAAACAACAGGAAAATGTTTTGAAAGAAAATGTCAAATGTTTAGACATGAATGTTTCTACTCTTAAAGAAAGAGAAGACAATCTTTCGAAAGAAAATGTATTTTTAAAAAATGACATATCAAATATTTCCAAAAGATTTTCAATAGGATCTGAGAAACTTGAGAAAATTCTTTCAGCACAAAGACCTTATTTCAATAAATCTGGTTTGAGAATGACCGTGGAAACCATTCATTTAATTGATTTTCCTAAAGTGAAGGAAAGAATTAAGCAAAAACCACAAGAGATCCTTACAAAAATCATTTTAAAAATGTCTTTGTAAAACTAGTAGGTCGCAATACTCTCAGATGTTCAAAGTGCAATAGTTCAAATTATTTTGAGAAAGAATGTCCTATGGTTTGGAAAGCTGTTAAGAAAGTATGGGCAAAAACCGCATATTATACTAATACCAATGGACCCAAGAAAATATGGGTACCAAAGAAAGTTTGAGTCTCTTTTTTAAATGCAGGTCACTATCAAGAAGAAGGTAAAATGGTATCTGGATAGTGGATGCTCAAGACATATGATAGGAGATTCAAATTGCTTCATAAAGCTCATTCAAGTAAATAGTGGAAAAGTCTCATTTGAAGGAAACAGCAAAGGAAGAATTGTGGGATTCGGAACTGTAAAGATTGGAAACCTCACAATCAGCAATGTTTCCTTAGTGGAAGGACTCAACTACAATCTGCTCAATATCAGTCAGCTGTGCGATACCGGTTTCAAAATCAACTTTCAAGAATGAATATGTTTAGGAACCAGTAAAGATTCTACTCAGTCATTCATGGGTCGAAGACATGGAAATATCTACCTCTTGGACGTGAAACCAGATGAATCGCAATGTCTAATCTCAATTCAAGACGAAGTGAACTTGTGGCACAGAAAACTTTGGCACATCAATATGAAGCAAATAGCCAAAATTTCAACAAAGAAGCCAGTTCGTGGTCTACCCAATCTGTCATACCAAAAGTCTGATCTATGTACACCATGTGTATTGGGAAAGCAGGTAAGAAATTCCTTTAAACCAATAAATTAAGTTTCCACTATTCGTGTACTGCAGCTTATGCATATGGATCTTTTTGGACCAACTAGAACTCAGAGCATTGGAGGTAAGAAATATTGCCTAGTAATTGTGGATGACTACTCACGATTTACTTGGGTATATTTCCTAACAAGTAAATCTGAAACATTTTCTTACTTTAAAAAGTTTGCTAAAAAGATTCGAAATGAAAAGGGTATGTTATTTCAAGTATAAGAACAGACTATAGAGGTGAATTTGAAAATCAAGATTTTACAAAATTATGTGATGAATCTGGTTTTCAGCATGTGTTCTCCTCTCCATATACTCCAGAGCAAAACGGAGTTGTGGAAAGAAAGAATAGGTCGCTTCAAGAAATGGTTAGAACTCTTTTAATTGAAAGTAACATCTCTTCACGTTTTTGGGCTGAAACAGTTTCTACAGCATGTTATATTATTAATAGAGTTTTTCTAAGACTTATTCTGGAAAAAAAAAACCCCCTATGAGTTATTCAAAGAAAAGAAGTATATTGTTTCATATTTTCATGTGTTTGGATGTAAATGCTTTATATTGAAAAATGCAAATGATCGAGTTGGCAAGTTTGAAGAAAAATCAGACGAAGGCATCTTCCTTGGATATTCTACCTCAAGCAAAGCCTACGAGTCTACAATAAGAAGACTCAATCTGTGGAGGAATCAATGAATGTCAAATTCCAAGATTCTATGCAAAATGAATCTATTCAGACTCATCTTGAAGAATCTGAACCTGCTCCAGACTCTACAAAGTCTAAATCTTAAGAAGCAGCTCAGACTTCGAAAGACCAGCATCAAATGATTGTTGAAGATTCAAATGAAGAAAGTGATCATCAACCTGACAATTTAACCGGTAACTGGAAGCATAAGTCCAGTCATCCCAAAGATCTCATTATAGGCGACATTAATGAAGGAATTCGCACAAGATCCAAAAGGCGCGAAGAGTCTAGTGTTGTGGCTCTTATTTCTGAAATAGAACCCAAAAGCATAGAAGAAGCTTTATCTGATGAAAGTTGGATTGAAGCTATGCAAGAAGAACTAAGGCAATTCAGTATTAATGATGTTTGGGAATTGACTCCTAAACCGAAAGGTAAATCTATTATTGGAGCTAAATGGGTTTTCAGGAACAAGATGGACGAGAAAGGAAATGTCGTAAGAAACAAAACAAGACTCGTGGCCAAGGGATATACGCAAGAAGAAGGGATAGACTATGATGAGACTTACGCACCAGTAGCGAGGTTAGAAGCAATTAGATTATTACTTGCTTTTGCTTGTTATAAGAATTTCAGGTTATTCCAAATGGACGTCAAGTGCTTTCCTAAATGGGTTTATCCATGAGGAAGTCTATGTAGAACAACCACCTGGGTTTGAAGACCCAAGGAAACCGGACTCGGTATTCGACCGAAAAAGGCCTTATATGGTTTAAAGCAAGCACCTCGAGCTTGGTACGACAGCTGAGTAAATTTTTAATTCAAAATGGTTTTGTCAAAGGTAAAGTAGACACTACTCTGTTTATCAAAAAAGAAAGCAAAAGTTTTCTACTTGTTCAAATATATGTTGATATTATTTTTGGATCCTCTAGTCAAAGTCTGTGCAAGAAATTCTCTAAGTCTATGCAGGATGAATTTGAAATGAGCATGATGGGTGAACTAACCTTCTTTCTTGGACTTCAAGTGAAACAATTGAAGGAAGGAACCTTTATTCATCAAGAAAAATATGCTAATAATCTTGTCAAAAAGTTTGGACTGGAAAAATGTAAAAAGACTGATATACCAATGTCAAGTTCTTTGAAGATAGACAAAGATGAAGGAGGAAATAAAGTTGACTAGAAGCTATACAGGAGTATCATTGGTTCACTTCTTTATCTTACTGCTTCTTGACCTGACATTTTGTTTAGTGTTTGCATTTGTGCTAGATTTCAAGCAGACCCTAAAGAATCTCATCTAAGTGCTGCAAACCGTATTATTAAATACATTGCATCAACTTCAAGCCTTGGTCTTTGGTATCCTAAAAAGGGAGACTTTACTCTTCTTGGATACTCAGACGCAGATCTAGCCGGATGCAGAGTTGATAGAAAGAGTACCTCGGGTACCTGTCAACTACGTGGAAGCAGGACAGTGTCTTGGTTTTCAAGGAAGCAAAATACAGTGGCTCTTTCTACAGCAGAAGCAGAATTCATGCACGGAGATTAACTGTGACAACACCAGTGCAATCAATCTCACCAAGAATCCAATTCTTCACTCAAGAGCAAAGCATATAGAGATTTGACGTCACTTCATTAGAGATCATGTTCAGAATGGAGAAGTTTTGATTCAGTTTGTTGACTCAAAGAAGCAACTGGATGATATATTTACAAAGCCTTCGTTCGTTGCGAGACTCAACATCTTAAGGTTTGAAGAAGTAAAAGTCTAGAGACTCTCGAGACTCAAACAATCAAGATCTTTGATTGTAAGTTATTTTATTCTCTCTCAGATTAAATCTTGAAAATGTACGATCATCTGTCCATAATTGATTTTTGCTACTTTCAATTTCCATGATTAATGCAATCTTTCTTTTTCGAAAATGGAGTTAATTTTTAAATGGCAGTTATCTAATTTTTTGAAAAAAAAAGGCAGTTATTTTTTAAAAGGGCATCTTTTACTTTCCATTACGACGTTTTGTATGCCTCTCTTCAACTGACCTATATACTGTCGGTTCCTCTTTGTTTAACTAAAAAAAAAACCCTAAAAAGCATCGATCTTCCACTTCTGTCTTCTTCTCTTGTTTAATCTTCGAAAAGTTGTCATCTTTCTTGGGAAAGTCAAGTTTGGAATCTTTCAAAGACTGTGAAAGATGTCGTCTCAAAGGAAGTCTTTGAGGATTGCAAATAGGGGACCGCAGCAAATGCGTGAGGGGCCTACGCACTTTGATCTCACCGAGGAAGAAGAGTTTCCTAGTCAGCAGCAGAGCCCACAACATTCTCAGCAGCGTCCATCTTCTCCATCTAGACCACAAGATTTTGCTCGTCGAGAAGAGGAAGAAATAATCAAAGATGCAGAACCCATAAGAACTCTTAAGCCCTCTTTTACCTACAAGCTTTATCGTGCTTTGAAAAGAGGTGGAACTCTTTTGAACTACATTGACGAATTTTTGAAAGACAAAGGATACAAAAATGAAACCTTCTTTTTACGCACAATGGAACGGTTAGGAAGTGCCCCTGCTGGGTCGGCAGAAGAGGCAATGGCAAATATTCCAATCGATCCACGTGTTGGAGGGCTGAATCAGCTAGATGGGAATGATGATGACAAGTTGTACGGTCAGTTTCAACCGAGAATGGGTGTTGCAGCAAAAATTAAGAGCAAAAGGACAGACTTGTTTCGATCGGAGGAACACAAGCATCTATACTCTAAGTTGTTGAAGCGTGGGGTCATAAACCCTAGAAGTGTGGATTTTGATTTCCTTAACGCGGTGAACGTTAATTTGAGGGAAAAATTCAGTATTCTTCAACTTGAACAGTTCTGTTCTGAATCTACAGAAGCCTATGCTGAACTCACTGCATACTTCTATTCAAATCTCAGTTTCTTAAATGTGAATAGATTCTCTTTTAGTGTCCGAGATCAGGACTATGTGGTGGATATAGATATGTTGGCTGATGTGATTGGGGTTGAGAGAGGGAGATATCAACCTATCAATGTCTCTATTGCTCGTACTATGTTAGAACTTGTTAAGGATAGAAGGACAGAGGAAAAGGTTTCCTACTCGAGGATGAGTGCGTTCAACATTCTACTTCACAAGATTGTGATCAATTGCCTCAGACCAAAATCTACTTCAAAGACTAATGTTTCAAACTCAGAGGCAAAGCTGATGTATGCCATCAATGCCGGGAAAAAGTTCTCTCTTCCTCACACTATTATATTCCACATGTATAGAGCAGTGGTGAAGGACAAGGGTCAACTTCCTTATCCAACTCTTGTGACAAAGTTATTCAGACATTTGAATGTTCAGCCTCCCTGGATTCTATGTGTTCGAACTTGTGATCAAATGGTAGTGGGACTGAAAATGGTGTCTAAAATGCGTCTGAAGGAACTCAACAAGGCGTTGGAGAAATTCAATGAGAAAACCCCTGTCAAATCTCATCAAATCTCTTCGGCAGCAAAAAGAAAAGGGAAGGAGCCCATGGTTGCTCCATCCAAGAAAAGAAGAGCTCTCATTGTTGATGATAAAGAAGATGAGGAAGACATCACCATTACTGCAATGGCATTGAAGAACTTGAGTCATTTTGTTCCAGAATCAACGGAATGACAAGAGAAAGACACAGAACAGAGGACTGGAGAAAGAGAAGATTTGGAAGCAGAAGAGAAAGAAATAGAGGAGAGAGAAGCTGAAGAAAGAGATGCAGAGGAGGAAAGAATTGAAGAAGAAGAAGAAGAAGAAGAAGAGGAAAGAGGAGATCAAGAGGAAGGAGAGCATGAGGAACACTCTTCTCCACCTGAAGGCATGGAAACAGGGGGAGATCGTGAGAAAAGAGGAATGTCCTCATATCCTCGCTACCAGTGAAGGAGTCGCCGCTCTCCAAAGCCAAATCCAGAGGACATCTATGCCTCTCAATTTCCGAGGAGGGACATGATGTTTCATCGCCCAATCTGTGTGGCTATGCTGATTTGCCATCGTCCGCCTTTACTCCATCTCGATCGTGCGAGAAGCACGATGCGCGATAATTCGGTAGATTTTTCGCAGAATTCTTGATGTTCTCTTAGAAATGCGGGGTCATATATATGCTCTGAGATGTGAAGTACAAAATTTGCATAATGCAAGTCAAGCTTCTTCAGTTTCTTTGAATGATCATATCCAAGCATTTGCTCTTTAGATTCAAGCAAATGCTAAGGGTGAAGAGTTGGCTCAACTGAAGGAAGAGTTGACAAAGCTGGAAGACATTATCCGGTCAATGGGAGATTTCCAGCTTGTTCGTGTTCTCAAGCATTTTTTATTTCATCTCAACCTTTTTTATGATGACAAAAAGGGGGAGAAATGTGATTTGTACTTTGAACCTTGAACTTTTTTGAACTAGAACTTGAACTTTTGATTTGTTCTTTGACTTGACTTTTGTGTCTGGCTGTGAACTGGATTTTGGATTTTGGATTGACTGCTTATATTAAGTACTATTGATATCTTATGGATGGCTTTACTCATATGCAAGACTAACTTATTTTCTGTGGCTGCAGATTCTAGTGTTATTAATAAGCCATTTATCTTTATAAGATATCCATATTTGCTTGAATAATGTTTTGCAGGTCAAAGTTATCCAAATCTGTAGGAAAGTTTTGTCACCATCAAAAAGGGGGAAATTGTTGGAGAAATCTTCCTGGAGTATTTTGAAACTGACAAAATGTTTCCATTAGTCTAGTCTGAAGATTTGCAAACTTTACTATTTAAAGTCTAAAGACCTCCAGACTGCCAGACTCAAGACTCAAAGTCTATTCTCATTGACAGTTTCTAATCCGTCGAAAAAGGGCTATTCAGGACTGGATGTTTCGTTAAGGATTTGACCTTATCGACTGGAGAATATCTCTTGGCTGGATATGACATAATGGAATCCTTTATTGATTCAAAGATTGAGGATCTTATGATTGGCGAAGTATACTTGGAAGGTTCTACTTATGGAAATCAAGATTCTGATTGTATGGGCAAGCAGGATTGATGGACTATCGACATGTTCCTTAAATAGCTCGAATGATCTTCCTAATTGATTCTGTCCAACGGGAAGATTGGAAGAATTCCTTTGGTAAGTGCCAACGGTATGATGGCATAAATGAGTATATAAGGAAGACGTTCCAGTTGTTCGAGAGTGCGCGATAGAAGAATTCCAAAGTCTGAAACTCTTTGTTCTTAGTCAATTCATTTTCTGAGTGAAATCTTGTACGCAAAAGAGAGTTCATATTCTTGAGAAACCTTGAGGAAGTGTGGTAGAGTATCTACATTATGGAATCAAGGGAGAGCCTTGCTGTAACAACTCTTTTGTTCATAGTGAAATCCAGCCGGTAAGCTGTCAGTGCGGAAGAGTGGACGTAGGCTTGGAATAAGCCGAACCACTATAATTTCTGTGTTCATTTTCTCTTCCCTACTCTCTGCTTTACTTTGATCATAATTCGCTTTGTTAACGAAAAGAGAACTTCATTTCTATTGTCTGCTTAGTATTGCTCTCTTATCTCAAGAAAATATTTTTTTACACCTATTAACTCCCCTCTAGGTACTTATACTAGCTATCTCAAAGGGTTTGAACAGTTGCTTGTCGTTGACACCTAAATTTTGACGACCTAATTTGATATTCATTACATAGAAAAATTAGGAATCGACACCACTCCAAAACAAAAATATTACTTAAATTGCATATAGATATTAGAAGCATTTTAATTAAGCCCAAATAATATTGCATTGGAGTTAATGGACTAAAGCAAGGGGGTTTTAAGCCTAACTGAATTATTTGAACTAAGTCTGAGATAACGAAATTCAAATGATTCAAGTACAAGCACATCTTGATATTCATAATCAAAATACATGGGAGCTCCAAAAAGTAGTGGCAATGAGAGGTCCGTCTAAAATGTTTGTAAAATAAAGGGGTGAGTTAAAGCTCAGTAAATAAAATCCTTAAGTCTAAATTAAAAAATTATCTTACCACTCAACTTGGTATTGACAAACAATGTGAGTTCAAGATAAGTACAAAATAACCATGTATGACTAATGTAGAAGTAAACGCACTATCTTTCCATCATAATATGCTCATGGAAACCATTAGAAACATTGCATAAGGTTATTCACTCAACTACAAACAAATGGCATATTATTTCATGATCTTAGATATTGTGTGTGTGTGTATATATATATATTTATATACTCCTACTTGTCACTAGCTAGGACCCATTTCATAGAGGATGAAATCATACATACCCATTTGCCACACCTCTTATCCCATCCATCAAAGGTGTCTTCTATATCAATGGTGATAAATACACAACTGTACATTTGCATAATGATTGTCATTTCATCGTCACATTAACTCATGGGGGATGAAATCATACATACCCATTTCACACACCTCTTAGCCCATCCATAAGGGGTGTCTTCTATATCGATGATAATAAATATACAACCGCACATGTGCGTGATGATTGCCATTTATTAACATCATACCAAAGGTTATACAAGCCATGTCATCATAGGACTTCATATCCTCTCAACCTTGTAGAACCATCTCAAACAGTAGGATATTTAGCTAACTCCAAAGTCTCATACACATACTCATACAAGAGAATTCACTTTGTGGCGAGTGGGCCGATACAAAGTTCTTTATCATGTGGCATCAATGACATACAAATCATTATAACATAACAATTACCACATGCATATGAATAATTTGTCATTTCTCATTCAATTAATCATTAACAAATAATTATATGCACTTCAACACACGTATCCTCATTCTTTTTCTTGCTAAGCCATCATCATTTAATCTGAAGCAATAAGTACGTGATCAGTAACTTAAAAATCGATACTTGCAAATTGACGACTCAAAATGAACACTTCAGAACCAACAACTTTGAAACTGATGTCTTAATCCACAAATTGACAACCTTAGAACTAGACAATTTTGGTTGAAATCAACAATTTGAAATGGGCAACCTTGGTCGGAAGTCAACTTCTTCTAAATTGACTGCTTGAAGTTTGACACATAGAAATGGATAACTTGGATAATAGATTAGTTACTTAACAATCGGTGAGTTGATCACGAAATCGATTTACCTAGAAAGTTGATTGGATTATCAAAATCGGCAAAAACACTAGAATTGGTGAATTAGTAAGAGAACTGACAATTGGTCAAGAATGGTGATTTATCAAAAACCAATGACTTTCAAAATTGAAATTTTGCTCAGAAATCAATTGAATGACCAAAACTGGTAAAATGACTTGTCAATTGACACTTAATCAAAATCAAAATCTCGTGAATATTTTTTCAAGTCCAAATTCCAAATGTTTACACTTATCTCACCCAAAATACAGCCAAGGCTTTTGGGGAGTCGATCACACACTTTCTTTGCCGAAAAGAGTTATCAATTTATGTCAAGTAAACATAATATTTCAATATGCCTTTATCAAATCTTGATCGCACTCGGGATTAACATTAGAACTCTGTTAACAATCATCAAACAACCAAATCAAAAGTAATAAATATATTGACCTAACTTAAGCGTTAGAGTTTCACTTACCTTGAACAAAGACTTGGACAACTCAAAGCCTTAATCAACTTCAAGGTAAAATAAACAAAAACAAAGATTAATAGTTCTCAATCTTTTAACAAAACTAGTTTAATAGAAGAGAATAAAGCCCAAGAATTCACCTTGTGAACTCTTGAAAGAAAAAAAAAACTCTTGAAAGATGAATTTTGAAGCAACAATAACACAAGTATAGAATTTTTTTCTTTTACTCAAAAGATTTGAAAGTGATAATAGAAGAGAAGAGTGACGGATGATCTTTCTCTCTAAGCAAGAACAAGTTGGGATTCTTTTGAAGCTCAGTTATTCCTACAAGGCTTCATACAATCAAGAGAGGATGTACTTTGAAGACTTACATGAGTTACGAAGGGATAAAAATGTTTAACTAAGGTTAAAAGCAGTGATAACATTGGATTAAAAACACTAGGTTGAAATTGAGCAAGAGCTGTTCAAATTAGAAAGAGACAAATGGCTCAATTATATGATTTCAAAGTAGACATTGCAATGGGTTACTAAGACATTTAGTATTTCAGTACATAAATAAGGAAATCAGTGTCCATTATAAAGACTAGTCAGAAAAAATATTTTGAATCCACTGAAACTTTTCGTGAAAGTTACCAAATGCAGGGAGAAACTCAACTCAGTAGATTTCTAACTTGCTACTTTAACAATACGTAATCTTGGAGTGTATGAATCTCCAACAATAATTATTACGGTGATACATGTTTCATAGCCATTATATATAATCAACTGTAAATGTTTATTAATTTGTTCTTAATTGAATTATTTTCCTAAAACCACTATAACGGAAAGTATATTTTGAATGTTCCGAGTACTACAACATTTTTTAATCCAACTGGAATTTTTCACATCTTGTCCTACATATCAGTAATTGATGTAGGAATTTCTTAATGGCATATTCTCTCTCTCTCTCTCTCTCTCTCTCTCTCTCTCTCTCTCTCTCTCTCTCTCTCTCTCTCTCTCTCTCTCTCTCTCTCTCTCTCTCAAAGTTTTTTTATATGTCATCGGATCTTAAACATTTTTATGGTGGCATACAGATATTTTGATATTAAATCTGCATGGACAAGTATATTTCAGAGAAAAGATTCCTTTTTTTTCTCTTAAAAGCTCACCATATGTTGATGATGGAAAGGTTTGATTATATAAATCAAGCATATTAGGGGACTTAATTGCATCGAAAAAATTGAGAAGCGGAATTGATAAACTCTATAAGTAAAAAGACTAAATTAGTCATTACGTAATATGATTTTGGAAAACAGTGGGAGTTGAATTTGTTAAAGCTCTTCGAGCACTTTTTTTGGTAATTGATGTTATGTAGATACAGAAGGAAAAAAGTGAAAATATCAAAGCGGACCATCTGATGGGCCTACAAAGTTTTCCGAGGTTTAACTTGTACTCTAGCAGCCCAACCCTTTTTAAGAACCAAAACTGGCTCGGGTTATTGAGGTAATCAGGAGGCACGTTTGGGCAAGCTCGTTTAATTCTTTCGAAATGACATGAATGCCTTGTCACGTACGATGCTCCCCTTAATATCTTAATAAATCTCGTTGTTGATCTATACAAATAAGGGATATGTCAATGCTGAAACTCCAAGAGTAACACTATAGGCATAAAAGATTTTACCTGTTTTGAAATTCTCTGGCCTTTCTAAAATCGTGGAAACTCTTTATTGCAGCTCCTGAGATCAATCATGGGTTATTTAACCGATTGCTAGAAGGGCGCATATAATTCTCTGATGAGATAGCCACATAACGGGCTCTCCCAAATCTTATCGACCTAACTTGATTTCTCATTTATGGGATAAGGATCTCATGAGTATCATAACTTTCCTACACTTAAGTACTATAACTTGCATGTCATGACTTCTATTAATATTCTATCGAGTGTCATACTTTTTAATTAATTGGTTGAGTGTCATAAACATTTTAAAAAATTTCATCACAATCATCTTGTCACATCGGATTTTCAATTCTTGTAGTGAACATCAAAAAATTATGAGATTATCACTTCCTCTAAACCCAAAAGCAACCTCGAATTACATTATTAATTGTTAGGAACATCATTCAGCTATCATAAGCCCCAAGAAAATGGAAGCATGACATATGACAACAATTATTAGATGAGCTCATCCTGTGCTCAGTATCGAAATGATCCACATGTCAATTTTCAGTGGTTGGAATTAAGGACTTCATAATCTGCCAGCTATAGAAGGGTACGACCATCTCCTGTATGCTTGCGACTGAACTGCTCCTCAGAATGGTAAAACATGCCAGAGCCTTCCTACAAGAGCGATTCTGATGTTTCCGCTGATAATTATCTCCTACCAAACAATGTCGTTCTAAATGAAATTAAAGAAATCTATAATGTTTGATATGTGAAAATTACGTTCAATTAAATAGGGACACTTTAAAAGTTGATTTTTCTCATTTATATATATTATAAGTACATGCCATTGGCATGTAATATATGAATGAGAGACGTATCATTCTAAGTCGAGTTCAATGCAGATATTCTGTCATACTTCGAATTGTGCACAAATTCAATGTGATCTTTCGAGTATACACTTCATTTGATCTTTTTATATATGGGAATAAAAGATGACGAGAAAGAACATAAAGAAGTACAGCAGATGAGGGAGGGAGAGAGAGAGAGATTTGTTGAAACAAATCTGAAAATTAAAAAGGAGAAAAAAAATGGAGAAAAAAAATTTTAAGAAAAATTTAAAAGTTGTCATACTTCATTATCTCCAAATATGTCTTATTAATTTCAGAATTTGGACTAGAATCACTTCCCTCTCGTTAAGTAGATAACGAGTTGAAGAGAAAAATCTAGTAACGAATCAAAAGGAGACTCGACCCAATTTAGGATTTAATAAAAGCTAGCTGGGGGCGGTTGAGGCAATTAAGAGCATATAAAGATAGGCTTGTCAGGTACTTTTAAAATGACGTGAATTCTTTATCTATTTAGTACCACAAAATATTAGGTGGTGTTAATAACCATGTCCACAGTGGCCGCACCACCAACCACAGCAAGCTCACGATGGCCTTGCCCAATTGTGAATTGGATTTGTTTTTTTTTTTTTCCCCTTGTAGAGTTTCTTTTTCTTTTTCTTTTTCTTTTGGGGGGGTTGTGGTTTCTCATCTTGAATTTCTTACTAAAGGGGTTTTGCTTGTTCTGGTTTTGAATTGATGTGCATTTTGATTACTTCCTTTGATGTTGATTCTCTCCCCAACAGCACGAATATTTACTTTAACTTATAAAATTGAATCCGTCATAGTAGTTTGATTTTGATTTGAGTTTTAATATATCGTTTTGCTAGAATCAAATTTTCTCCATATGAAGCTGATAAAAGCTTTTGAATTTGACACAAGATGAGTATGACTTGTCTTGTGCATCACCAGAAATCGATTTATGAGAAATTCTATGATTGCCATGAGCTAATTAAGCATATATATATATTATTGAAAAATCACTCTTTGTAAAATATTATCCTTTTTTTTTTTTGCTATATGAGATGTACATACGGAAGAAGGGCATTTGAGCGTTTAAAAGGAGATCTCAAGTAAGAAATATGGATTATCCCAAAAGTAAAACTTATAGATCTATCATCACATCAAATATGTGAAGTGCGTACCAAAAACACATTAAATGCACTCAATTCAATATGTAGATGGTAACCATGCAATTCAATTCCCACGTTTTTCACAGCACATACCTAAACACTTTTTGTCATCTTGAGTTTCTTACTATAGGGGTTTTGCTTGTTCTAGTTTTGAATTGGCGAGAAAAATCTGACTTTTCTTATGCAGTTTAGAAGGTTATGGAATTAAAAAGGGAGGTTTCGATGTGAATTTTGATTTCTTCCTCTTCTGATGGTGACTCTCTCCCCAACAACACGAATATTTACATTAACTTATAAAATTGACTCCATCGTACTAGTTTGATTTTGATTTGAATTTTAATATATCGTTTTGCTAGAATCAAATTTTCTCCATATGAAGCTGATAAAAGCTTTTGAATTTGACACAAGATGAGTATAACTTGTCTGTGCACCACCAGAAATCGATTTATGAGAAATTCTATGATTGCCATGAGCTAACGAGCATATATATACTATTGGAAAATCACTCTTTGTGAAATATTATCATTTTATTTATTTTTGCTATATGAGATGTATATACGGAAGAAGGGCGTTGAGTATTAAAAAGGAGATCTCAAGTAAGAAATATGGATTATCCCAAAAGTAAAACTTGTAGATCTATCATCACGTCAAATATGTGAAGTGCGTACCAAAAACACATTAAATGCACTCAATTCAATATGTAGATGGTAACCATGCAATTCAATTCCCACGTTTTTCACAGCACATACCTAAACACTTTTGTCATCTTGAGTTTCTTACTATAGGGTTTTGCTTGTTCTAGTTTTGAATTGGCGAAAAATCTGACTTTTCTTATGCAGTTTAGAAGGTTATGGAATTAAAAAGGGAGGTTTCGATGTGAATTTTGATTTCTTCCTCTTCTGATGGTGACTCTCTCCCCAACAACACGAATATTTACATTAACTTATAAAATTGACTCCATCGTACTAGTTTGATTTTGATTTGAATTTTAATATATCGTTTTGCTAGAATCAAATTTTCTCCATATGAAGCTGATAAAAGCTTTTGAATTTGACACAAGATGAGTATAACTTGTCCTGTGCACCACCAGAAATCGATTTATGAGAAATTCTATGATTGCCATGAGCTAACTGAGCATATATATACTATTGGAAAATCACTCTTTGTGAAATATTATCATTTTATTTATTTTTGCTATATGAGATGTATATACGGAAGAAGGGCGTTGAGTATTAAAAAGGAGATCTCAAGTAAGAAATATGGATTATCCCAAAAGTAAAACTTATAGATCTATCATCACGTCAAATATGTGAAGTGCGTACCAAAAACACATTAAATGCACTCAATTCAATATGTAGATGGTAACCATGCAATTCAATTCCCACGTTTTTCACAGCACATACCTAAACACTTTTTGTCATCTTGAGTTTCTTACTATAGGGGTTTTGCTTGTTCTAGTTTTGAATTGGCGAGAAAAATCTGACTTTTCTTATGCATTTTAGAAGGTTATGGAATTAAAAAGTGAGGTTTCGATGTGAATTTTGATTTCTTCCTCTTCTGATGGTGACTCTCTCCCCAACAACACGAATATTTACATTAACTTATAAAATTGACTCCATCGTACTAGTTTGATTTTGATTTGAATTTTAATATATCGTTTTGCTAGAATCAAATTTTCTCCATATGAAGCTGATAAAAGCTTTTGAATTTGACACAAGATGAGTATAACTTGTCCTGTGCACCACCAGAAATCGATTTATGAGAAATTCTATGATTGCCATGAGCTAACTGAGCATATATATACTATTGGAAAATCACTCTTTGTGAAATATTATCCTTTTATTTATTTTTGCTATATGAGATGTACATACGGAAGAAGGGCGTTGAGTATTAAAAAGGAGATCTCAAGTAAGAAATTTGGATTATGCCAAAAGTAAAACTTATATATCTAGCATCACGTCAAATATGTGAAATGTGTACTAAAAACACAGTAAATGCACTCAATTCAATATGTGGATGGCAACCTTGCAATTCAATTCCCACGTTTTTCATGGCACATACCTAAACACTTTTTGTCTTTACCTGGCGCACAAACAAGCGACACACTCCTTACTTGGGCACCTCCCAAACACTCTTCCCCCATTAATTTGATTGGTTTGAATTAGTTGCCTTCGATTAAGTCAACATTTTTTACGAGATTTTTGTGAATATATTTAAGTACTTATCGATTGAAGTTTTTTGTAATATTAAAGCGAAAACTCATTAAATCTACTAGCAAATCAACACGAAATCACTAATAAATAAACGAAGAATAAAAAATAAAAAATAAAACACTAGATTTTTATGTAGTTCAGTCTAAGTATCGGTATTTGCTCCACTGGAAGAGTCAAGAGCAAATAGTAGTCTTGTGACTAATCTAAAAATTATAGAGTAACAACCACTTACAAGCTCAAATATTTTTCATACCTAAATCACACACGAGCCCACAAAGTTCATGAATAACATAACTTGATCCTTCTTTCTTTCTTACTTGTTCGTCCTCGAATGGAAGACTTTCTATATCTTTTCTGCATCTTAAAATCATGAAAAAATTTAAACCATTTTCTTGATACGGCCAACCAACGGTGGCGCCACTTGTACGGCCTTCAGAGAAGTCAATCTCTTTTTTGATCAATCTTGGATACTTACACAGTTGCCACTGCTCCAAAGAAAATAAAAAGTAAAATAACAACCTTATCTTGTTCGAACTCCTAGGACATGGCTCCAATAGGTATTCAGTTAAGAATTCTGGTCCATCTCACCCATTTTGGATTGGGTCTCACGCACTAGCTCAAATTCGAGATATCATTTAAAAGAGCTCATAAATTCTCATAGTTAATTATGCTTAAGTGTTCAAATCCCCACATTCTCATGGGGATGGGGTGGGAACGTGTAAGGTTCAAGAGTAGATTTCGACTCCCACGCCCTGCACGAGGCGCGACAAAAGTCTAAGAGTGAGTGTAGAGTAGGAATAGAATAGGACCGACAAAAAAAAATTATGCTTAAGTGATTTGAAACTAAAGAAATTAAAAAAATAAAACCCACACTAATATTTAGTTTCATATAGAAACTTAACTTTGATTTGAGTTCTAATATATCTTTTTGTTTAAATTAATTTGATTTTTAAATTTCACACAAGATGCTTACAACTTATCTTATGTGTCATTTGAAGTTAAATATATGATAAACTATATAATTGTCATGAGCTAACCATTCGGGGATATCACTAGAACATTTTACTCATTATGAAATTCTTTCCCCACAAGTGAAATATATATATATATATATATATATATATATATATCAAGTACTAAAAATGACATCTCAAATAAGAAATTCCGCATGTCCCAAACATAGGAGGTACAAATTATTATCAAATGCCACAACAAATATCAAATATACGAAGTTTATGCCTCAATTAGCGTGCCCGCCGACAGGCAACAGTACTGGAAGAATCCGTCCATCTACAGGGTGCCCGCCTTCATCACCAACCTCAACTGGAAGGCCTACCAGCCGCAGGTTGTCTCTTTCGGCCCCTACCACTATGGTGAGGTCCACCTCGGCCAAATGCAGGAACACAAGCACCGCGTGCTCCTCCACTTCCTCGAGCGGTCGGGGAAGACCCTCAAGCGCTTCCTTAGCTCCTTGAGAAAGGTGGCGCGGGACCTTGAGGAGATGTACGACACGCTAGACCCGAAGTGGATGGAGGGCGGAGGGGGCCGGTTCCTGGAGCTGATGATGATGGACGGTTGCTTCATGCTCGAGATCATGAGAACCACGATAGAGGAGAAGCATGGCTACTCGCCCAACGACCCTATCTTCAGCACCTCCAGGCTGGCATACTTAAAGCCGTACATAAGACGAGACATGCTGATGCTGGAGAATCAGCTGCCGATGCTAGTGCTGTATGAGCTGGTCGCCATCGAGAGCGATTACACGATGGTTAGTTTCTTAGATTTCGCTCCCTTGTTAGAGAGGTTATTGCATGCACGCAAACCGCCGTACTATGTTCACCTAATAGTACATCTTGGTGATCTCACATCAACCTCACGTAGAATCCACCAAATTTAATGCTCCAAAAATGTTGGATGTTCGAGATCACTCAACAATTTCATTATTAAATCTATCAATAAGAGAAAAAAGGAAAAGGGAAAATTCTACCAAATGTCTCTTAACTAATTATAAAAATATATCAAGTATTGCGCTAACTAATAAATCCTAACTAATGATGTTTGATATGTCAAATATTAAACAAATAGGAAAAAAACTTTTAGCAAATCTTCTCTAGTACTCCCTCTCAAGTAGGTGCATGGAGGTCACAAATGCCCCACGTGCTAACGAGAAATGTATACCAATTTTGACTCAATGTCTTGGTTAAAATGTTTGCCAATTACAGTCTAGTGGGTACGTGCTCAATTTTAATGGCCCTGGACTGTGTTCTCTAGAACAAAGTGGCCATCAATCCCAATATGCATTATTCAATTGTGAAATACCGGGTTTGCTGCAATGTGTGAGGCGGCATGGCTATCGCAATAAAGACCCATCGGTTTGTCGTACAATAATTTAAGGGAGGCAAGTAAGTGTGTAACCAAATCAATTCACTAGTGGTAGTTGCCATATTCAACTTCAGCAGAATATCAAGAAACGGTGATGTGCTTCTTGGTTCTCCAAGACACTGGACAACCACTGAGCATGACAAAGTAACAAGTCATCGAATGCCGAGTGATCGGGCAACTCGCCCAATCAAAATCACTAAAGGCAGCCAAGCGAAATGAAGTCGAGAATGGTAACAAAATCTCTTGTCCTGGGTTTTTCTTGAGATATTTAAAAACTTGTGTAGCGGAATTCCAATGTACTCCTTCGGATGTTGCATCAACTGAAAAAACTACGTGGACGAAATAACATAATTTAGGTCGAGTGCTATGATAAAAATTAACAAAGATTTTGTAAATCTCTAATTTTTCCTTCATCAAATAGATCCAAATTGCTCGACTATAATTATCGTCGGCACAAATTTTACACAAGGCATTGCTTAACGGAAAAGGAAAAGGGAAAAGGGAAAATTTACCAAATATTATTTAACTAATTATACGAGAAATGTTATGCTAACTTATAAATCCTTGCTAACGATAACAGATACACTGTAAGGAAAGTAAGTCTTTAGCCAATCTTTTCTAATAATCACCTCTATGGGAGACTTCTGTTTTTCCTTTTAAGCAAGTAGTATCGACGCGACAACAATCTTGTATCCAATGCTCTGACTTTACTGGAACAACACAGGACGACGAATACGTCAACAAGCTCGTCCTCAAGTTCTGTTCCCCCAGCATGCGCATCACAAGGATGGGCATGGGCAAATGCCTGCATGTCGTGGACGTCTTCAGGAAGGGCCAGCTGACGGACACCGCGAAGGTCCGGTACGAGCCAGAACATGTGGAGCTTGAGGCTGCTGCGGAGACTGAGCAGATAGTCCGATCGGCCACCGAGCTCAACGAGACCGGGATCCAGTTCAAGAAGAGCCGGACCAACAGTCTCAAGGACATCTCCTTTGCCAGAGGGGTCCTGAGCCTCCCCGTTATCAAGGTGACTGACACCACCGAGTCCGTGTTCCTCAACCTCATGACTTTCGAGCGCTTGCACATCGAGGCTGGGAACGAGATCACAGCCTACATCACCTTCATGGACAACATCATCAACAGTGAACAGGATGTTGCGCTGCTTCATGCCCAAGGCATCATCCAGAATGGCGTTGGAAGTGACAAGGCAGTCGCCAAGCTAATCAACTCTCTGTGCAAGGAAGTGCCGCTCACATCCAACAAAAGCCTTGATGTTGTGCAAAAGAACATCAGTAAGTACTGCGCGAAGCGCTGGCACAAGTGGAGGGCTAATCTCAACCATACCTACTTCAAGAGTCCTTGGACTATTTTGTCTCTCATCGCCGCCTTCTTCCTCTTCGCGCTCACTGCAGTGCAGACAGTATATTCCGTGCTCAGCTACAATTGAACCCTCCCGTTGCCTAATAATTTATTTTTTCCATTTTTAAGTTTTTCTCCTAATGGCTGATGCTTGATGATTATCTCTCGATTGGTTGTTGATTGTTGTCGTGAATGATTTTCCTCCTATTTCCAGTCGTGCTTATTTCCCTCTCTATATGTTTCAAACGATGGACATTTGGCTGTTTATATATCATTATCCGATGATGATTCTCTTGTTTCAGTCTTCTTCATTTTTGTCCAATTTGGATAGGTATTCTGACGGATGATCAAGTTTTAGGCAAATGAAATCTTCCATTAAAACATTTTCTTCTTGATTAAATTTTGTTGAAGTTGTTCCAGAAAAACCAAGACTCTGCAAGTTTCTAGATCTATTTTAAGTAGTTAAAGTATGTGGTTCTAGCTTAGTTGGTGGTAGTTAGAAGTAATGGCTAAAAATTTGTCCAACATGAAATATAAAGCAAATTTCTCTGTTTGTGACGGAGATTCTTAGCAGAAGAGTCAATTAGGAAGGACTATAAAAAGGCTTCATGCTCGTTCATTCATGTCCAGATCGACTACAGCTCCACAAATCCCTTGTACCAAACATTTTGATAATACAAACATCTCCAAAAGCTCCTTCCCTTGTTCCTTTGTTGAGTAAATCCCACAGACATACACACTTGCTCATTAACACCAAAAGCTAACAGTGGTATTAAAGACTCGTTCAGTTGCTATTGGACATGAGTCCTATCTACCAATAAGGTCGCAGATGCGCTAAGTTAGAAGTCATCAATTGTGCAAATGATGGTTCAAGAGCAGACTCTACTCGAAGGAGTTTGAGATTTGAATTTCAAGTTTGAAATAAGCCACCTTTCAAGTCTTTTGGCTATCCTCAGAATTGAATTGGAAGTGCAGGTGAAGATTAAGACGTTGCAATCGTCAGACCTTGAAATCTAGAAGATTCTACAAGAAGACACAGAAAAGAGGAAAACGGATATTCAAGTAACTGAGGATGTAATATTAAAGTTTTGTGGACGATTGTGCGTTCCCAATAATGTGGAGCTTAGGGAAGAAATCTTGTTGGAAGCCCATCGTAGTGGTTATAATATTCATTTAGGCAGCACAAAGATGTTTCAGAATCTATGCCAATACTATTGGTAGAACGGTATAAAGGTAGATATCACCAAGCTTATCGCCAATTGTTTAACGTGTCAGCAAGTGAAGGCACAACATTGCAAGCTTGGCGAACTTTTGCAACCTCTGGAGATTGCCAAATGGAAATGGAAACATATTACGATAGATTTTGTGATAAGATTGCCGAGAAGTCAGTGGGGTAACAATTCCATCTGGGTCACGGTTAAGAGGTTGACAAAGTTTGCACAATTCATCACCATACGAAAGGACTTTGCCTTAGACATATATGATGAATTGTACGTGCAATAGATAGTTTATCTTCATAGAGTACTAGTAATGATCACGTCAGATCGAGATCCTAAGTTTACGGTGGCTTTTTGGAAAAGTCTGCAAAATGCCTTAGGAATGAAGTTACAGTACGACACAGCCTATCATCTGCATATGAATGGCCAATCTAAAAGGACTATTCAGACGCTCAAGGATATGCTGCGAGCTTGCGTATTAAACTTTAAGGGAAATTAGGAGAAACAACTTCATCTGGTTGAGTTCACCTACAACAATAGCCATCAGCAGAGCATCAAGATGGCAACATTTGAAGTGTTGTATGACAAGGTTTGCAGAACTCCTATCTGTTAGGACAAAGTTGAAGAACGCAAGGTTACGAGTCCTGAGTTAGTTCAGTAGTTAGTGGACGCCGTCAAAGTCATTCAAGAAAGGCTTAGGATAGCCCAAAGCCATCAAAAGAGTTATGCAGATAAACGACATAGGCTTTTAGAGTTTCAAGTAGGCAAACACGTTGTTCTCAAAGTGTCACCGATGCCAGGAACTTCACGTTTTGGCAAAAAGGAAAAGCTAAGTCCAAGGTACGTTGGTCCCTTCGAGATTTTGGAGCGAATTGAGACTTTAGCTTATCATCTCACCTTGCCATTGAGACTCGCTCAAGTATATGATGTTTTTCACGTGTCGATATTGAAGAGGTATGAACCTTATCCAACCCACGTGCTAAATTTTGAAAAATAGACTTGGATGAAAGGGTATCGTACATGGAGAGGCCAATTCGGATAGTGGATCAAAAGGAGCAAATGCTATGCAACAAGACGATTCCCTTAGTCAAGGTGGTCTAGCAACACAGCAGAACGGAGGGAGTCATGTGGGAAAGCGAAGAGATGATGAGGTATTAGCATCCCCACCTTTTTGAGGAAGTCTTGTAATATTTCAAATTTCGAGGACAAAATTTTTGTAAGAGGGAAAGAGTTGTGATATTCCGAAATTTGACCATTTTCGAAATATATGAAGTTGTTATTTCATCAATGCGCTGAAGGTTAATTTACTTTGAACTGATCATTTATGAAATAACTAATCTATTAGATGAGGCCGTAAATAGTTAAAACACGAAAGAGTAGAAAATTCAGTTAAAGATCGACCACTCAATCATAAGGATCGACAATGGTCAATATTACACTGTTATAAATCAATTAGCGAATGGATCAATGGAAGTACGTAGACAGTTTGCGAGTGGTTCCACACAATTACAATACTCGCGTTGAACGACGATAAATCGATTTTCTATTGACCTTGTACTCACGATACATAGTTGAACTCTCGTGATTACATGACAACCAAAGGTCATCCACGATTCGAAGTGAGGTACAAAGGTAGATCGAAAATTATCGATCACAAGTCAACTACGCAAAAACCTCTAAAAGCCATCTGATAATTTATGTCGTACTAAAGTCGCATTTGATCGATTTTAACCATAAAATTTAATTCAATTTTGGGAATTGAACTTTTGAGGATTTCCAAACCCATACATTGGACATCCCCTCTTTTGTTTGTCAAATTTTCGGCAAGTTCAAAATTTTCGGAAAAAGAATTATAAGACAAAAATTGGAAATCGGAAAGGGAACCAGGCCTAAGGGAAATATTATAAAGTTTGGACAAAAAGTAAATGAAATGTCCAAAGAAAAAGAAATAAAGGAAATGAGGAGAGGATTTTAGGGATTTTGTTGGATTTATCAATGATAAAAATTTTGGAAAAATCTTGAGAAATCTCCTCTCTCTCCCCCCCATTTCCCCTTGGACGGCTGAACCTCCTTCCTCCTCCTCTCTCTCTCATTTTGCTTCTCCTTCTTCACCATCATCTTCTTTATTCTTCGTTGGGTGACCACCACCACCGCCCTCATCACCACCGTCCACCACCACCTCCATCTCCACTGCCCAAGCCAAGCCCAAGCTTGGTCGTACGTTTTGAGGAGTTACCGCCGCCGCGCCATCTTCGTTGTCACTTGTCCACGCCATCACTGTTCCTCACGTTGTCGCTCACTGACCTCACCACCGCCACAAGCCACCACCAAACACTCCTCCCTCCTTAGCCAAGCCGTGGGTCTCAAGTGTCGAGCTACCACCATTCGTGTCTCCACTCAAGCCATGAGACCCGAGTTCTCGTCGCCGTCGCACCGCCGTTGTCGCGAGCTCCCCGTCGCTAGAAAACTCATGAGTTAAGTCCTAATCCTTGATTAGGAAGTTAATTGCCTTTATAGGTAGATTTAGTTTAGGGCTAATGGTAGTAGTGGCCTTTAATGATGATTTAGCCCTAACTAAGGTTAATGATGGATTAGATTAAGGTTAATAAAGGTTACTCTTAACTAAGGATGGTTAGTTTAATTAATCATGTTCAGGTTAATTAAGTGTGGTTAGTTTAATTAATTATAATTACCTAAATTAATATTAAGTATTTAATTAATTGTGATTAGTCTAATTAAATGTAATTAGTTTAATTAATTGCAATCAATATTAGTTAATCACTATTAGACTAATTAAAAACGATTAGTATTAATTAATATAGTTAGTTAATTAACTGCAGTTCATCGTAATTAATCATGATTAGTGTAATTAATAGCTATTAGCTTAATTAATCGCATTTAACGCTAATTAATCATGATAGTGGAAATTAATGATGGATTAGTCGTTAAGTAGAATTTTACGCTTGTTTTACTGGATGAATATGTGCTTAATTCAGCTTGTCTAAGCTTTTTATGCCATGATGTTGATTGCCCAAATCATGAGTTTAATGTTTATTTGAAAAGAAAATGACAAATTTTGAGGTGTCGTGTTTGGACCTCATGTTTTATATGTTAAATGGGACAATGGGATTTTAAAATAAAAGCGTGCAAATTTTGGTGAGTTAATTTTAAGTACAAGAGCACGTTCAATTATTTTACTGAAATTTTAAATGTAAAGATTTTCAGAGGTTTGTTATCTAAGTGCGAACTCTACGGTAGATTAAAATTGGCTTGAATCTTGGCATGCTTGTGTGGTCATTTAATTGAACTCGTCGGTGTACTTGTGTGGTCACTTAATTGAACTTGTCACCCAATGGGAGTTTGAGGACAATGCCTAATGTTTATTGGATGCCCAACGGGGGTCTGGATGCTGAGTTGCAGTTGAGGCCGGACCAATGCTCATTTATGAAATTCCATCTAGGCGGGGATTTTAGACGATGCCGTTCCCGATAGGGCAGGACGTTCCCGATCATGCTAGAAGACCGTTAACTCATGTGTTTGTGGCATTGTGCTTGATTATGAGGTAAAACTATGAGGCACGGTATGGGACAAACCAGAACAGGTTTTACCTTATAATTGGGACCTGTGTAGATGCATGGTGCATGAGAGTTATGTGTTCTAGTTATTAATTATACTTGTTGAATGATAATGTCATATGTGATGTACTAATATGCAGGAGTGTGCCAAGGCGAGACATGATTGTATATCGTTGTATGTTTAGACTGCCTCCGAAACGAATTTGCATCCTAATCAGGGCTTAGGCTGGTAAATCGCTGAAATTTATATCTTACCCCATTATTATTAATTATTTTTCAGGCTCATAGTATGGAGAACCATCATATTAGGTTCAAGGTCCCTATGGAGATGAAAAGTTGGCATCTCATTAGAGAAGGTTAAGTTAACTTTAGACCCCTACAGGTTTTTGTAATGGTTTGTAAAAATGAAACTTCCCGAGTTAAACAAACATATAAAACAAAGTAGCATTTTGGAAGTGTCACTATTGTACTGCTTTACTGTCCCTATTCTTTACTGATTGAATGTTGTTTATATAAATTGCTTCTGCATGGGTTTTAATTAAAAGAGAAAAAGGATGGATCGGCGACATGTCTTGGAATGTTGCACTTTAATCGATAGTTGAGGAACGTTCACGCACTCGGGAGTTCGAGGTGTGACAATAGGAGTCTAGTTAATGTGCAACTGGAATAAGATTACAACAACCAAATAGGATAAGTGTGCTGAGCTTTAATCCAATAAATTCGGTTTAACAAATCGATCTCGTCCTCTAATCAGATTAGTTTCGTATACTTGATCGAATTGTTTTTGTTTGTGGCTGAAACTCATACTATAATTTGACAACATACTAAAAGAAGAGTTTATGACGCAACAAAGGCACGCATCATTAGACTTCAATCTCTTCAAAATGCTAAAATAAACAATTATGAGACCCTCAAACAATAATGTGGAAGATTAAGAGGACAATTAAATTACATAAGGGCTTAAGGAGATGATACCAGGGTAGAAGAAAAATTATTTGTGACACTTATTAGAGAGTAGAATATCATTGTCGACTCTGTAGAAGAACTGATCTCGTCCTCTAATCAGATTAGTTTCGTATACTTGATCGAATTGTTTTTGTTTGTGGCTAAAACTCATACTATAATTTGTCAACATACTAAAAGAAGAGTTTATGACGCAACAAAGGCACGCATCATTAGACTTCAATCTCTTCAAAATGCTAAATAAACAATTATGAGACCCTCAATCAATAATGTGGAAGATTAAGAGGACAATTAAATTACATAAGGGCTTAAGGAGATGATACCAGGGTAGAAGAAAAATTATTTGTGACACTTATTAGAGAGTAGAATATCATTGTCGACTCTGTAGAAGAACCGATCTCGTCCTCTAATCAGATTAGTTTCGTATACTTGATCGAATTGTTTTTGTTTGTGGCTGAAACTCATACTATAATTTGTCAACATACTAATAGAAGAGTTTATGACGCAACAAAGGCACGCATCATTAGACTTCAATCTCTTCAAAATGCTAAATAAACAATTATGAGACCCTCAAACAATAATGTGGAAGATTAAGAGGACAATTAAATTACATAAGGGCTTAAGGAGATGATACCAGGGTAGAAGAAAAATTATTTGTGACACTTATTAGAGAGTAGAATATCATTGTCGACTCTGTAGAAGAATTGAAGGATTTAAAAACCATGTTTGTGAGTGAATTAATTGACTCTTTAGGGGCGTATAAAAAAAAAAACTAATGCTACGAGATGAAGATTGTAGCCAAAACAGAGCACAATAAAGCATATACACGAATCTCACGAAAAAACTCTCTCTCAAGGATTTTTTTAGTTCAATCGTCAGTGATCCTTCTCCATCGCTCCTCAGATGTTGTCACCACCATCGATTGACCACGTCCGTTGCTTCCAAGTCTTGTCCGCCGCGCCTCTCTTCTCCCTCCCTTCTTTAATGTGAGTGTTCAAAGCTCCTTATGCTTGCTCGGTCCTTCTTTGCCGGCACCAATTACGCTTGATGTTTTGCTTCGAACCACGATACCTTTCCAACATGAAGTACTCAAGAACAAGGCTACCCTTCAAGCCATGACATCTGCTTCCAAACTGTCGAACAAAGCTTGAATGAGAGAGAGAGAACAATAGAGGAAGAGAGATAAAATTGCTTTAAAGCGGCAGCATTTTGTGATTAAAGAACAACTCATCATCACATGGATTTCTTAAAATGAAAAAAATACTTAAGCATTAACTTTTAGGGTCCATTCATTTCGTGAAAAATATCATATTTTTGGAAAATATTTTGTAGGAAGTCATTTTTCAAGAAAATAACTATATTTTTGGTGTTCAATTGAAACCTGAAATTTAAGTGAAAAATATTTTTCATTGTCCGTTATCTAATTTGATTTTTTAAGATAAAGTACCCAAAAAAACTAAATTTCAATATTTTTAATTGACCAAAAAATTTAATTTTAATTTATATATATTTAAAAAAATTAATTTTAATTTTTTTAAATCAAATTTTTATTTTCTTTTTCTTTTTTTTTCTTTCTTTTCTTTTTCTTCCCTCCTTCTTCCTCCTCCTTCCTATGCCACTGCATGCCTCGACGTGGCCAACTACTCAGCGGCCAACCAAGACATAATCGCTAGATCCAACAAGCTCGAGGCTCGGCCGATCCAAGTGAGCCGTGAGCTTGCCGGCCAATGGATAGGGCTCGCCTGGATTGGCCGAGCCTCAAGCTCGCCAGCCTCAACAGAGCTTGAGGTTACTTGGATCGAGTGAGCCGCAAGCTCGCCAACCCAATACAGGGAAGCCCAAGCTCGCAAGGCTAGCAAGCCCATGGCTTGCCAAATTCGATGAGCTCGAGCTTTCCCTCACGGATCCGCCTTGGGCAAGGCCTGGAGTTGGCCCGTGGCCCGCAATCGGCCAAGGAAAAAGAAAAGAAAAGGGAAGAAAAAGAAAAATAATTAAAAACTCAATTTTAAAAAAGAAATAAAGAAGAGGAAAAACAAAAAATAATTCAAAATAATTCAAAAAAAAAAAAAAGGAGGAGGAGAAGGAAGAAGTGAGGGCTTATAGGGATGTGAGTTTTTCTTAGTTTAGAAGACTATTTTCCTTTTATGGAAAATTTTTCCTTAAGTAATTCATTTTCCAAGAAAGAAACATTGAAAAATTCGGAAAACGTTTTTCAGAAGTTATTTTATATAAAATGAATGGAGTCTTTATGAAAAAGCCATGTTATATTTTTTGTTGGAATTTCCGTCGATTGGCACTTTAAGATTTCGTTTTCTTTTTTTTTTTTTTTCTCTCAATTCCACACTTAAGTGAACCGACAAAATTTTTTAGAAATGAAGTGAGTACCGTACAAAACTTTTAGCACTTTTAATATCTTATGCCTCCATAATTTAGTTTGATGCAATTGTTCTCCCGCAATAGATTCAGGAAAATCCGTGGGGGTTTACACCGTGGACATACAAAGTATCAAAACACAGACCACCCTCTTGTGATTCTTGAACAAAACAAAGTACTTACATAAATTACTGTGGTGTTTACTCTTTCGTGATGTGATTCGTTTCTTTTTGCCTCCATGTATGGAACTATTTTATTATCCTCCCTCTTTAGTCGTGCTCCAGGAAAGGCGGTCCACAGAATTAACGTGGACCCCCAGAAATGGTTGCAAACTCGATTACTCCTAGAAGATTAAGATCTAAAGGGTTGTCTTAATGACACAGAATTATGTACTGGGTCAATTGATGTGTTGTGCTTGTTTACGAGTATATACCCAGAATCCTAAAATGAGCCTTCTGGGCTTGTCCAAGATGGGCTTTATCCTTCAGCATTTGCAACAAAAGGGCTCAACAAAAAGCCTTTTGATCTTCCTTTCCTTGAGGAACGGTTGACCCTGACCATGACCAACAAAAGGGCTCAACAGCTAATGCCTATGATCGTGTACTATAAAGCTGTCTTTGGTGGGATTTTTTTGTCGAATAAAATAATGGTCGAATAAGATATTGATGGGATTTGTTATATGGTATCTATTCTTTCGTAAATATCCGGATATAACATAGATAATAAGAGAACTGCTCTATTGACGAAGAAATCTGCTGCTCTAAAGCACTGTTAACGAAAACTTCGCCTTCATGCCGCACAGCGAAGACATCCCCCAGATCAGGGGCCCCGCGACTTCCGCGACAGTTCTCCGTGGAGTCCAAGAAGCAGTCGCGAGAGAGGAAAAAATGATAAAAGATTGAAAAAAGGGATCTTTCAGGGGAAGGTGGCTCGGTTCTTCTCCCTCGATCCACCATTGCCATACGTCACTGCAACTTCAAATTTCACCGAGCCTTGCCTTATTGTCATCACTACAACACCGTCATATTCCTTTTCCCCCACTTTTTTTAAATGACTTTCATCGACAATGCCAAAATTTGTCAACTCAACACCAAACAAGCCAGAAAGTCACGCATACCTCCATCCTCATATACCTTCATTTCTTTCCCCTTTGTTTTCTCTCTAATCCACTTTCTTTTTCCTTATGTGTATGTTGTCCTTATGGATATATTATGTATTCATCATCACTACAATATTCACAATCTATGTCTTTATGCAGACAAAGCATCTAAAAAATCTCCCACATCTAGACAACACATGGTTACAGTTATGATGAATGGTTTTGACTCAACCAATATTAATTAAAAAAAAAAAAACTGGATATATGTTGATGGATAATCTAAATGAAAGAAACCAGTGCGATTAACTATATCATTAGATGTAGATAATCCCATATTTATGTCGTTAATCCACAAGGTTTTGGCTTTCTCCTTTATATGATTACTTAATAAATATTACAATTTATTTTGGGTTTGATAATAATAGAACTCGACTAGTTGAAATTTATTTACTTAAAGTGGATCCTCTCAAAAAGGTAAAAAAAAAAAAAAAAAAAAAATACATCGCGACCAGAAAAATGGCCATGGTTATATTGGAAGCAAAAGACAGATGTGATTATTTAGATGTTGATGCAATCCGAAACCGAACATTTCTCGCTTCTCCACCCGCCACAAAAATAAATGAATAATCAACAAAAAATTTTAATAAAGAGAACAAAATGAAATGAGACCATCTTTTTCTTTTTCTTCAAATTATGATTTCACTGTTGCCGGAGCTAGAAAATTCGACTTAACTGCATGAAGAATAATTCAGTCGATTAAATTTACTGCTAGTCAAATCAAACAGAAGAAACTATCATTAAAGTGATTTAATTTTAGTTGAGGAAGTTTTCTTCTTCTTCTTTTTCTTCTTTTCCGTTTGGACACGTGATTATGAATTGTCATTCTCATCGACTCCACGGTGGTTTAGAGGGAAAAAGCACATCAAGAATGGAATCCCCTCCTTACCATGTGCGGTCGGATGGAACCAAATCTACATTAGTTGGTCCGCCTGCAATTTCCCCCTGTTATAGGTGGTCGTCAGTGCGAAATATGAGACCACAATACAAAAGAAAATTATATTCATCCATGGCAGTTGCGAGGCAGTATGCTTTTTGAGCACGTGGCTAAAAATAATTTAATATGAATTGCCACATCATGTTAAACAACTCAATTGAAATGCATTTGAATCTTTATTAGGCTTGTTTATATCAGCTGTCAATATTCTCTCTTATTCGATTCCTCGTACAAATTGTCGGATTTTCCATTGTACATGTGCATCATGAACATAAAATCCCATAGAAATGGAGATGGGCCGCCACCACCCCCGAGACAACCGCGAGAATCTCTCATTTGTTTAGGAAGAAAGAAGACTAAGCAGCCCAGACATGCGAAGGACTCGAAAATATGATCTGCATCCTTTGAGAAAGAGACAGAAAGTTGGTGCTCTTCTTCTTGTTTTGTAAGTCGTATGATACCGTTCTCTAGGCGTCATAAACTCGCGTGCATTATGATATGTTTACTGATCTGCAATTAAGTACGAATTGCATTGGTTAGATAATTGATCTTTGTACTTTGAGAAAGAGACGAAATGGCGGTGCTTGTCTACTTTTTTGTGAGCTGTATGACAATCAATCTCTAGCTGTCATAAACTCGCGTGTATTATGATAAAATAAGACCGGTAGTTGACTTGATATTATGGTCTTTGTCCTTTGAGAAAGAGATCTAAAGGGAGTTGAATTTGTGTTGTACCCACGGAAGCAAAAGCGTTTATCCTAGATTCAGTTAAATAATCTTCAGCCCTCTGTGCATAATCTTCATTAGATTTTAATGAATCACACTCCATTTGATTAAATAATTGTGAAAAACACATCCTTAATATTTGAAAAGCATAAGCTACCATGACGTATTTTAGTCAGTATTATCTAAGACCTTACCAGCCATCTAAATTTACACATTTCACAGATTATCATCATATTAAAGAAATCTACCAAACTTTTGGATAGTTACCAAAATCATTTGAATGGTATGTACTAATGCATATCTGCAATTACCAATGTCATATAAATATCTATCAATCTTTTATAATCTTGAAGTCCTAATGTCCGATGTTGATAAGCATAAATCAAAATCAACGGCTAACTCTCCTACAAAATACATACAAACATGAAACTTACTGCCCTAACTTGAACTTATGAGCATGTCTCAATAGGTGAACTATTACATACTTCGTTTGAATATGTATCAACTCAGTTTCAAAGCCGTGCATGTTTGTTTGGCTTTAAGAGAAGGTAAAAACTTTTCTTTACTTTTCCGCCATAATTTAGAATATTGTTTAAATTTCAAAAACTTATGAAAAAATATATGTGAGTCTACGTGCTGGCATTTGAGTACTTTCAGGAGTTCAAGATTTAAAAAGAAGTTAAAATGCTTAAACTGTAATTATTTAAGTTAAGCAAAAAAATAAAAAAATAAAAAAAATAAAAAGTTGTTCCGAACATACTAGTGACTAATGGAAACATGTCAATATAGGGGAGGAGCAACTTGGTCTTTTCTAAATAGGGTTTTGCTTAGAGGTGTGCGAATAGTATTGCATATATAAAGCTTTTAAGGAGTTATTGGGTCAACAGTGGAGAAGGATCCAATATGATATAAATATAAGCACCTTTTTACAAAATTTAACAACAAACACGCCAATTTTATAAAAGAAATGATGCAACAAACTTTGATTAACTACTTGAGCTTGTGAGTCATGTCTAAATACTTAAGAAAGATGTATCACATGATTTACAACTCGATTTCAGAAACTAGTTTTATATTGAAATACCGTTGAGTGAGGACAGGAAACGTACATGCACTGGCCTGTGTAATTAAAGGAAACTTTTTTTTCCTCTCTTTTCTTTGGAAGGAATAAAAAATGACCATCGGGAATAAGTATGTTTAGATGTTAGGGTTTATATATGGCCGTCATGCCCTTGACATCAATAATGCACATTGGGAAGGTGAAATCGGAGGGTTTCCCAAGCCACTAAATCCGGGTCAAACAAAGAAGTGATGGCTCCACACGTCTTTTTATTTAAGCAAAAAGACATTCATTATTACATTGAAAGCAAGAGGGAGGAGATTCTAATAAGCATACCCTTTTCCGTTATTGCACTCACTCTACATGCACTTACTTGTAAATTTCCTCTTCAAGGCTTCCTCAACATGTTTCCAAAGTATTGTTTTCTTGATGCATATAAACTCTCTTCATGGATGGTTGAGCGGATACTTGAGATAAAATAAAAGAGAGAACATCTTTCTATTTCTCTCCAAATTATCATTTCACTGTTGCTGGAGCTAAAAAGTCGATTTAACTGCATAAAGAATAATTTAGTTGGATAAATTTACTGCTAGTCAATCAAACAGAAGAAACTATCATTAAAATGATTCAGCTCAAAAAACATTGTATGACTGATTTAATTTTAGTTGAGGAAGTTTTCATTTCTTTTGTTGGGGTATGAAAAAGCACCACAAGAATGGAATCCCCTCCTTACCTTGTGTGGTCAGATGGATTAACCGACGCCGACATGGATAATTTTTAATATTTTTTTTTTTATTTTTATCGATTTTTTATTTTTTTCTTTTCTTCCTTCCTTCCTTCCTTCTTTGTTTCCCATTGTGGCCAACAAGCTATGGCCAAAGGGTCGTCGGCTTGCCGGCCACTAGGCGAGGGCCTCGGACCACAAAGCCCTCATTGGTCGCTAGCAAGAGTCACGGCCCTCACTTGGCCTCGCTAGCTACAAACACAAGCAGCCTCACCCATGGTTGGAAAGTACATGGCCTCCTTTGCCTGTGGCCAGCGAGGCTATTCTCACCCCCACAAACCCAAGGCACTCATGTTCTTCAGTAGCGTAGAAGAAAAATAGAACCAAACAAAAAGTGGAGGTATAGATTTTTTACCATTAATTATGCCCAAGAGCATAAGTCCAGTGAAGTAACACAAACCGACCACGGGCAAGGCCACCTTCACTTGCTGCTAATGAGGCCATCTGAGGCTAGCCTCGCCCAAATCTAGGCTAAGCCGTCTTACCTGCAGCCCCCAAGCCTCGACCCTCACTGGCCATAGCTCGCCGGCCATAGTCGAAAACAAAAAAGGAAGGAAGGAAGCAAAGGAAAAGGAAAATAATAATAATAAATTTGAAAAAATATTTATTATTAAAAATTACCCATGACAGCGACCGAACGGCCGGAGTCCATGTCAACACTAGCCAACCAATATTGGTTGTATACGCTGAATTGGCACAAATATAAAAGGCTTAGAACTCAATGAAAAAAATGTTTAAAATTAAATTAGCACACTTACAATAGATTTAGAATTTTTTTGATAATTTTTCCGCTCGTCACGTCATTTTAAATGAGTCAATTGAAACGCATTCGAATCTTTCATAGATTTGTTGACATCGGCTATTAATATTCTTTATCTTATTCGATTCCTCGTACAAATTATCGGAATTCCATTGTATATCTGCATTGGGAACATAAACCCCCGTGGAAATGGAGACGGGCCACCACTACCCCCCAGACAACCTCGAGAATCTCTCATTTGTTTAGGAGGAAAAAGATTGAATAGTCCAAGCATGAGAAAGCTATGTGCTCTCAATAATATGACCTTTGTCCTTTGAGAAAGAGACGGAATGATAGTGCTTGTCTTCTTATTTTGTCGACTGTATGACATCGGTCTCTAGGCATCATAAACTCGGTGCACTGTGATTAGCCTATTGATCTATAATTAAGTACGAATTGGATGGACCATAACCAATGAGGTTAAGGCTTCGGACATGGATTATTGTGATAAAATAACACGGGTAGTTGACTTAATAATATGGTCTTTCTCCTTTAAGAAAGTGACCTAAAGGGATTGGATTTGTGTTGCATACACATAATCAAAACCGTTATCCCAGATTCAGATAAGAAATCTTCCTTTCTTTGTGTATAATCTCCATTAGATTTTAATGAATCACACGCCATTTAATCAACTGTAATAGCGAAAAACACAACCTTTTGAAAGGCATAAGTTACCATGACATATTGTAGTCAATATTGATTGAGATCTTACTAACTCTCTAATTATACACAGTTCAAAGATTATCATCATATTAATGAAATTTGCCACACTTTTGGATAGTTACTAAAGTTATTTGAATGGTATCTACTAATGCATATCTGCAATTACCAAGGTGATATAAATTTCCATCATTCTTTTATAATCTTGAAGTCCTAATGTACAATGTCGATTGATAGTTTATCATTATAAATCGAAATCAACAACTAATTGTCCTGCAGAATGCATATAAAAGTGAAACTTATTGCCCTAACTTTAACTAATGAACCTGTCATGCAAAGGTGAAATGTAACATGCTTTGTTTGAACATTTATCGACTCGGTTTCAAAGCCGTGCATGTTTGTTTTGATTTAAAATAAAGTAAAAAGTTTTCTTTACTTTTCCGCCAGAATTTATAATATTGTTTAAACTTCAAAAAATTATTAAAACAATACATGTAAGTTTATACGTTAGTATTTGAGTACTATGCAAGTTTCAGAAGTTTAGGATTTAAAAAGAAGTTAAAATGCTTAAACTGTGAAATTCAAATTAAGCAAAAAATTAAAAAAATAAAAGTCGTTCCAGACACACTAATGATAAAGGAGACATATCAATGTAGATTTAGAACTTCTTATTAGTTATCCAGTACAATACACAAATTCAAAGTTAACCACCCAAAATACTTATAACCAACAAATACTCAGACCACCCAAACCTTAAACAAGATGGAAAATAAGTTTGTAAGGAGGAGCAACTTGGTCTTTTTAAGCACCATTTGCTTAGAGGTATATGAATAGTATTTGCATAAATAAAGATTTTAAGGAGTTATTGGGTCAACAGAAGAGAATGATCCAATACGATATCAATATAAGCACCGTTTTACAAAATTGAACAACAAACACGCTGATTTTATAGAAGAAATGATGCAACAAACTTTGATTAACTACTTGAGTTTGTGAGTCATGTTTAAATACTTAATAAAGACGTGTCACATGAATTACAACTGAATTTCACAAACCAGTTTTATATTTGAAATACTATTAATTAAGGAAAGGAAACGGACATGCACTGGCCTGTGTAAGGAAAGGAAACGTTTTTTTTTTCCCTCTTTTCTTTTGAAGGAATGAAAAAATGACTATGGGGAATAACTTTTTTGTATGTTAGGGTTTACATATGGCCGTCATGCCCTTGACATCAATAATGCACACTGGGGAGGTGAAATCGGAGCGTTTCACAAACCACTAGATCCGGGTCAAACGAGGAAGAAGCGTTGGCTCTATTTGTCTTTTTATTTAAGCAAAAAGCCATTCATTATTACTTGAGAGCAAAGGGGGAGGAGATGCTTATAATATACCCTTTGTTATTACACTCTACATGCACTTACTTGTAAATTTCCTCCTCGAAGCTTCCTCATAATGTCTGCAAAGTACTGTTTTCTTGATGAATATAAACCCGATGGATTGTTTTTCTTTTTTTTTTGGTCGATCACTTGATGCATGGTTGAGTGGATAGTTGAGCCGCAACCAAGATTATGACTTATTGGAGTGATAAAATTCAAACTAAGTAAAAATATGACATTTAGCTCCATTCCAAATTTGTGGAACTAATGGAACTTCTGAGATAGCTAGTATAATCACCTAGAGGGGGGTGAATAGGTGCACAAACAATTTATCGAGATACGGAAGCGATTCTTGGCAAACGATAGAAAGGAAATTCTCTATTGATTAACAAAATAAAATACGATCAAGATAAAGAGAGTAAGGAAGAGAAAATTGAACACAGGATTTATAGTGGTTCGGCTTAATCCAAGCCTACGTCCACTCTTCCGCACTGACAGCCCACCGGCTGGATTTCACTATGATCAAAAGAGAAGTTACAGCACAGCTTTGCCTTGATTCCACAATGTAGATGTTCTACCACACCTCCTCAAGGTTTCTCACAAATATAGACTCTCTTTTGTATACAAGTATTTGCTCAAAGTGATTGTCTAAACAACAAGGAGCTTCAGACTTTGGAATTCTTCTATCGCGCACACCTCGAACAACTAAGAACGTCTTCCTTATATACTCCTTTATGCCATCATACCCGTTGGCACTTACCAAATGAATTCCTCTAATCTACCCATTGGACGGAATCAATTAGGAAGATTGTTTTAGCTATTAAAGGAACGTGTCGATAGCCCATCAATCCTGTTCGTCCATACAATCAGGATCTCAGTTTCCATAAGTAGAACCTTCCAAGAATATTTAGGCAATCATCGAATCTTCAATCATCGAATCAATCTCGATCAATCAAAGGATTCTGTTACATCTTTTCCAGCCACGAGATCTTCTCCAGTTGATAAGGTTGAATCCTTAACGAAACATCCAGTTCTGGATAACCTTTCTTCAACATATTAGAGACTGTCAATGAGGATAGACTTTGAGTCTTGAGTCCGGCTGTCCGGAGGTCTTCGGACTTTAAATATCGAGTCCGCAAACCTTCGACTAGATCGATGGAAACGTTTTGTCGCTTCAAAACACTTCAAGAAGATTTCTCCAACAATCTCCCCCTTTTTGATGGTGACAAAACTTTCCGCAGATTTGGACAACTTTGACCCGCAAAACATTTCTCAAACACATATGCATATCTTAAATGGCTAAATGAATAACACTAGAATCTGCAACCACAGAAAATAGGTTAGTCTAGTATACGATAAAGCCTTCCATAAGATATCAATAGTAATTAATAGAAGCAGTCAAGTCCAAGTCTAGTTCAGTTCTCATCCAGACACAAAACAAAGTCAAACAGAGTTCAAACAAACAAACCACACAATTAAAAGTTTAACAATTGAAAGTTTGATCAAATCTTGCATCTCTCCCCCTTTTTGTCAGCATTAAAAAGGTTGAGATGAAAATAGAATGAAGTCAAGATTGCTTGGGAATGCGGACAAGCTGGAAATCTCCCATAGATCGAACGATGCCTTCCAGCCTTTTCAAGTCTTCCTTCAGATGTGCAATCTCCTCACCCTTGGCATTGGCCTGAATCTGAACAGAGAGGGCTTGGATCTTATCATTCAATGAACATGAAGAAACTTGACCCGCATTCTTCAAGTTTTGAACATCGCATCCCAAGGCATAAATTTGACATTGCATCTCCAAGAGAATATCCATGATTCTGCGAAAATCTGCTGCATTATCAGTTTGAGTACTTGCTTCGGCCCGATCTGATGGAGTAAATGCAGACGATGGTAGATCAAAGCATAATCTCGCAGGTTTGGCGATGAAACTTCATGACCTTCTTCGGAAGCGAGAGGCATAGACATCCCTGGGTCCGGTGAGCGATCGACTCCTTCACTTGCATCAGGATATGAAGATTTCCTTCCTTTTTCTTGATCTCCCCCTGTTTCCATGCTTGCAGGTGGAAAAGAGTGTTCCTCAGGTTCTCCTTCTTCTCTTCTATCTTCTTCAGGTATTTCCTCATCTGCTTCTTTTTCAGCTTCTCTTTCTTCTTTTTCCTTCTCCTCTACTTCCTTCTCCTCTGCTTCTTTCGTCATTTGTTCCGATTCTTTCTGTGAAACAAGACGACTTAAATTCTTCAAAGCCATTGCAGAGATGGTAATATCCTCCTCATCATCTTCATCCTCTACGAGGAGAGCTCTTCTTCTCTTGGATGGAGTAACCATGGGCTCCTTTCCTTTTCTTTTAGCTGCAGAAGAGATTTGATGAGTTTTGGCAGGAGTCTTCTCCTTGAATTTCTCCAACTCCTTGCTCAGTTCCTTCAGACGCATTTTGGTCACCATTTTCAGTCCTACCACCATATGATCGCATGGTCGAACACAAAAGATTTGCGGAGGCTGAATGTTCAGATGTCCGAATAACTTCGTAACAAGGCTTGGGTAAAGGAGTTGACCTTTGTCCTTCATCATTGCTCTATACATGTGAAACATAACAAGTGTGAGGGAGAGAAAACTTTTTCCCAAAGAGAATGGCATACATCAACTTTGCCTCTGAACTTGAAACATCAGTTTTGAAAGTTGATTTCAGTCGGAGGCAATTGATCACAATCTTGTGAAGCAAGATGTTGAATGCACTCATCCTTAAGTAGGTGATCTTCTCATCTGTTCTCTTGTCCTTCACCAGTTCCAGTGTGGCCCGAGCAATGGAAACTTTGATTGGTTGATATCTTCCCCTTTCAACTCCTAACACATCTCGCCAAAGATATTCATATCCACAACATAGTCTTGGTCTTTGACGCTGAAAGAGAATCTATTCGCATCCAAAAAGCTAAGATTTGAATAGAAATATGCAGTTAATCCAGCATAGGCCTCTGTAGTGTCAGAGCAGAACTTTTCAAGTTGAAGATAACTGAACTTTTCTCTTAAGTTCACATTTACAGCATCCAGAAAATCAAAATCCACACTCCTAGGGTTTATTACCCCACGCTTCAGCAATTTCGAGTACAGATCCTTTTGTTCCTTTGATCTGAACAAATCTCCACTTTTTCCTTGATTTTCAACTGCAATACCCATTTTCGGTTGAAATTGGCTGTACAATTTGTCATCATCATTCCCATCTATAGGATTCGGCCCCCAAATCCACGAGGATCACTTGGGATATTCGCAAGGGTTTCCTCACCACCCTTTACGAGCAATTCCCAAACTTTCCATTTTTCGCGAAAGATATATTCGTTCTTATATCCTTTGTCTTTAAGAAAATCATCAACATAGTTCAAAGGAGTACAAGTTCCTTTTAAGGCACGATATAGCTTGTAAATATAAGCGGGCTTTTGAACTCTTACGTGGTCTCGCATCCTCAATGATTTCTTCCCGTTGTTGATGATCAACGCCTTGAGGACTAGATGGAGGAGAATGACGCTGCGAGAATGTTGTGGGCTCGGTTGCTGTTCCGGGAGACACTTCTTCTTCAGTAAGATCGAAGTGCGTAGGCCCCTCACTCATTCGCCGTGGTCCCCTGCTTGCGATTCTCGAAGACTTTCTTGAAGATGACATCTTTCTCAGTTTTTGGAAGATTCCTTGCTTAACTTTCCCAAGAAAGATGACAACTTTTTTGAAGATTAAACAGAGAAGACAAACGGGAATGGAGGATCGATGCTTTCTAGGGTTTTTGAGAGTAAAGTGAAGAGGAATCAACGGTGCACGATCGGTTAAAAGGAGAAACGAACCGTCACAAAGGAAATAAAAAGATGCATTTTCAAAATAACTGTCTTTTTCCGTGAAAATAGTCATTTTAAAAATAACTTCTTTTTGGAAAAGGAAACGATGCAAAAATTACGCCGATTAAAGATAGCAATAAAACACGGTTACCAATCGTACCTTTTTAAGATAAGATTTGAGAGAGAGAGAGAGAGACTAACTTACAGTCTGACGGTCGTACCAAGACTAACTCAAAGTCTTGTATGACTGAGTTTGAAAGTCTTTAGACTTTGATCTCCTCGTACCTTAAAATGTTGAGTCTGGAACGGATGGTTTCGAACTGATTTTTCTCCAACGGCTTTGTGAATATATCCGCCAGTTGGTTCTTTGAGTCAACAAATTGAATTGAAACATCTCCATTTTGAACATAATCTCTAATAAAGTGATGTTGAATCTCTATATGCTTCGCTCTTGAGTGTAGAATTGGATTTTTGGTGAGGTTGATAGCGCTGGTGTTGTCGCAATTAATCTCTGTGCATGAGTCTTTAATTCCAAAGTCTCTTAGCTATTGTTTTATCCATAGAATTTGCGAATAGCAACTTCCAAGAACTACATACTCTGCTTCTGTTGTTGAAATAGCCACGGTGCTTTGTTTCCTTGAAAACCAAGACACTGTCCTGTTTCCAAGCAACTGGCAAGTTCCCGAAGTGCTTTTTCTATCAACTCTGCAACCGACCAGATCCGCGTCTGAATATCCCATAAGATTAAGGTCTCCCTTCTTAGGATACCAAAGACCGATGCTTGAAGTTGATGAAACATATTTAATAATACGCTTCACAGCATTCAAATGAGATTATTTTGGATCTGATTGAAATCTGGCACAGATGCAAACACTAAACAAAATGTCAGGTCTAGAAGCAGTAAGATAAAGAAGAGATCCGATGATACTCCTGTACAGCTTTTGATCGACTTTCTTCCCTTCTTCATCTTTGTCTATCTTCAAGGAACTTGACATTGGTATGTCAGCCTTTTTGCAATTGTCCCAGACCAAACTTTTTGACAAGATCATTTGCATACTTTTCTTGATGAATAAAAGTTCATTCCTCCAATTGTTTTATTTGAAGTCCAAGAAAAAAGGTTAACTCACCCATCATGCTCATTTCAAATTCTTCTTGCATAGACTTAGAAAATTTCTTGCACAGACTTTCATTAGAGGATCCAAACATAATATCATCGACATATATTTGAACAAGCAGAAAACTTTTGTTTTCTCTTTTAATAAAAAGAGTAGTGTTCACTTTACCTTTAACAAATCCGTTTTGAATTAAAAACTTACTTAATCTGTCATACCAAGCTCGAGGTGCTTGCTTTAAGCCATATAAGGCCTTTTTGAGTCGAATACGAGTCCGGTTTCCTTGGGTCTTCAAACCTTGGTGGTTGTTCCACATAGACTTCCTCATGGATGAATTCATTTAGGAAAGCACTTTTGACGTCCATTTGAAATAACCTGAAATTTTTATAACAAGCAAATGCAAGTAATAAACGAATTGCTTCTAACCTTGCTACCGGTGCATAAGTCTCGTCATAGTCGATCACTTCTTCTTGTGTGTATCCTTTGGCCACGAGTCTAGCCTTGTTTCTTACGACTTTACCTTTCTCGTCCATCTTGTTCCTGAAAACCCTTTTAGCTCCAACAACTGATTTACCTTTAGGTTTTGGAGTTAATTCCCAGACATCATTAATTTTGAATTGTCTGAGTTCTTCTTGCATAGCTTCAATCCAGCTTTCATCGGATAAAGCTTCTTCTATGCTCTTGGGTTCTATTTCAAAAATAAGTGCCACGGCACTAGACTCTTCTCGCCTTTTGGATCTTGTGCGAATTCCTTCATAGATGTCGCCAATAATAAGATCTTTGGGATGACTGGACTTATGTTTCCAGTTGCTGGTTAATTTATCAGATTGATGATCACTTCCTTCACTTGAATCTTCAACAGTCACTTGTTGCTGATCCTTCAAAGTCTGAACTGCTTCTTGAGATTTAGACTTTGTAGAGTCTGGAGCAGATTCAGTCTCTTTAAGATGAGTCTGAATGAATTCACTTTGTGTAGAATCTTGAAATTTGACATTCATTGATTCTTCCACAGTTTGAGTCTTCTTGTTGTAGACTATGTACGCTTTGCTTGTGGTTGAATATCCAAGGAAGATGCCTTCATCTGACTTTTCTTCAAACTTACCAACTCGATCATTTGCATTTTTCAATATGAAACATTTGCATCCGAATACATGAAAATACGAAACAATGGGCTTCTTTTCTTTGAAAAGTTCATAGGGGTTTTTTCTAGAATAGGTCTTAGAAAGACTCTATTGATAATATAACATGATGTTGAAACTGCTTCAGCCCAAAAACGTAAAGAGATATTACTTTCAATTAAAAGAGTTCTAGCCATTTCTTGAAGAGATCTATTCTTTCTTTCCACGACTCCGTTTTGCTCTGGAGTATATGGAGAGGAGAACAAATGTTGAAAACCAGATTCATCACAAAATTTTGCAAAGTCTTGATTTTCAAATTCACCTCCATGGTCTGTTTTTAAACTTGAAATGACATACCATTTTTCATTTTGAACCTTCTTAGCAAATTTTTCAAAGTAAGAGAAAGTTTCAGACTTACTTGCTAAGAAATATACCCAAGTAAATCGTGAGTAGTCATCCACAATTACTAGGCAATATTTCTTTCCTCCAATGCTCTGCGTTCTTGTTGGTCCGAAGAGATCCATATGCAAGAGCTGCAGTACACGGTTAGTGGAAACTTGATTTATTGGTTTAAAGGAATTTCTTACCTGTTTTCCCAATATACATGGTGTACATAGATCGGACTTTTGATATGATAGATTGGGTAGACCACGAACAAGCTTCTTTGCTGAGATTTTGGCTATCTGCTTCATGTTGATATGCCCAAGCTTTTTGTGCCATAAGTTCGCTTCGTCTTGGATTGAGATTAGACATTACGATTCATCTGGTTTCACGTCCAAGAGGTAGATATTCCCATGTCTTCGACCCATGAATGACTGAGTAGAGTCTTTACTGGTTCCTGAACAAATACCCTCTTGAAAGTTGATTCTAAAACCAGCATCACAAAGCTGACTAATACTAAGCAGATTGTAATTGAGCCCTTCAACTAAAGAAACATTGATTATTGTGAGGTTCCCAATTTTTACTGTTCCAAATCCTACTATTTTTCCTTTGCTGTTTCCTCCAAATGAGACTTTTCCACCATTCATTTGGGTGAGCTTTATGAAGTAATTTGAATCCCTGTCATGTGTCTCGAGCATCCACTATCCAGATACCATTTCACTTTTTTCTTGATAGTGACCTGCATTCAAAAAGAAACTCAAGCTTTCTTTGGTATCCATATTTTCTTGGGTCTTTTTGAGTTAGTCTGATATATGGTTTTTGCCTAGACTTTATTGTGGTCTCCACACCATAGGACATTCTTTCTCAAAATGATCTGTACTATTGCATTTTGAACATCTAAGAGCATTGCGGCCTACTGGTTTTACAAAGTTCCTTTCAAAATGATTTTTGTAAGCATTTCTTATGGGTCTTTGTTTGATTCTTTCCTTTACTTTAGGAAAATCAATTAAAGGAATGGTTTCAGCAGTCGTTCCCAAACCAGATTTATTGAAATAAGGTCTTTGAACATAAAGTATTTTCTCCAGTTTTTCAGAACCTAGAGAAAATCTTTTGGAAATATTTGAAATATCCTTTTTTAAGAATGCATTTTCTTTTAAAAGATTATTTTCACTTTCTTTGAGAGAAGAAACGTTCTGGTCTAAGCATTTCACTTTTTCCTCCAAAGCATTCTCATGTTGTTTTAAAGCAGAATTTTCTTTTTTGAGTTCGGAAATTCTTTTAAGAGAAGTCTTAAGACTAAAACATAATTCATCAATGTATTTTGAAACTTTAATAGGGATTTTGAAGTTACTTACCTCGAATTCACTTTCTGAATCTGAATTAGTCTCGGAGTTTGATTCTGAATCCGATTGTGCCATTAGACATATGTTGGCATAATCATCATCACTATCTTCACACTCCGTATCACTTCAGGTTTCAACTTTGAGAGCTTTTCGATATTTTTCAGTTTTTCCTTTCTTCATTTTCAAAAGAGGACAGTTGGGTCTGATGTGTCCCTTTTTCTTGCATTCAAAGCAGACTACATCTTTGTTTGATTCATCATCTTCAGCAGACTTTGTCTGTTGCTTCTGAAAACTTTGTTTCCTTGAATTGAATCTTCTTCCTTTTCTGTTTAACTTTCTGAATCTTCTTATCATAAGAGCAAGTTCTTCATCATCCATGTCGTCTTCAGAATCTGTTGCATCAGAATCATCATTAGATCTTAATGCAATAGATTTCTTACCTTTAGGGTCTTCGTCTTCATTGATTCGTTCCACTTCATAAGACTGAAGGGTCCCAACCAACTCATCGACAGACAGTGGCATGATTCTTTGGGTCTCTCTGATTGATGTCTTTATATGATTCCACTCTTTGGAGAGTCCACGCAGTAGCTTGTTCACTTTCATGGGATCAGAAATTGGTTGGCCTTGATTTTCAAGACCATTCACGATATCTGTAAAACGACTAAACATGTCAGTTATAGATTCTCCTAGTTTCATTATGAAGGCTTCGTATTGACCGAGAAGAATGTTGATTCTTGTCTCTTTCACTCGATCGGTTCCTTCATAAGTAATGTGTAATCTATCCCAAACTTCTTTGGCTGTATCACAAGAAGATATTCTGTTATATTCAGTAGGTGATAAAGCACAATATAAGAATAAATTGCTTTTGCATCAAGAGCTTGTCTCTTGATTATCTCTTCCTGAGTCATTTCGCTAGACTCAACAGAGTCTTTTCCTCTTTCTGAGACAGGAGCAGCTTTGGGAACAATTCCTTTTTCTACAACGTCCCATTCCAGATGATCCTTTGATCTTAAGAACGCCTTCATCTTGTTTTTCCATATGTTGTAGTCCTTTCCATCAAAATAAGGTGGTATGGTGTTGCTTTGCCCTTCTACCAGCCCTAGAGCCAACATACTAGCCATGGATCTTTAACTCTGAAGTAAAATACTTCAAACAAAGTGAGTACACAGGCTCTGATACCAATTGAGATAGCTAGTATAATCACCTAGAGGGGGGTGAATAGGTGCACAAACAATTTATCGAGATATGGAAGCGATTCTTGGCAAACGATAGAAAGGAAATTCTCTCTTGATTAACAAAATAAAATATGATCAAGATAAAGAGAGTAAGGAAGAGAAAATTGAACACGGGATTTATAGTGGTTCGGCTTAATTCAAGCCTACGTCCACTCTTCCGCACTGACAGCCCACCGGCTGGATTTCACTATGATCAAAAGAGAAGTTACAGCACAGCTTTGCCTTGATTCCACAGTGTAGATGTTCTACCACACCTCCTCAAGGTTTCTCACAAATATAGACTCTCTTTTGTATACAAGTATTCGCTCAAAGTGATTGTCTAAACAACAAGGAGCTTCGGACTTTGGAATTCTTATATCGCGCACACCTCGAACAACTAAGAACGTCTTCCTTATATACTCCTTTATGCCATCATACCCGTTGGCACTTACCAAAGGAATTCCTCCAATCTACCCGTTGGACGGAATCAATTAGGAAGATTGTTCGAGCTATTAAAGGAACGTGTCGATAGCCCATCAATCATGTTCGCCCATACAATCGGGATCTCGGTTTCATAAGTAGAACCTTCTAAGAATATTTAGGCAATCATCGAATCTTCAATCATCGAATCAATCTCGATCAATCAAAGGATTCCATTACATCTTTTCCAGCCACGAGATCTTCTCCAGTTGATAAGGTTGAATCCTTAACGAAACATCCAGTTCTGGATAACCTTTCTTCAACGGATTAGAGACTGTCAATGAGGATAGACTTTGAGTCTTGAGTCTGGCTGTCCGGAGGTCTTCAGACTTTAAATATCAGAGTCTGCAAACCTTCAGACTAGACTGATGGAAACGTTTTGTCAGCTTCAAAACACTTCAAGAAGATTTCTCCAACAACTTCAAGGCTTTGTTAATTGAGCCTCTTGTTTTAGGTCTTTCTCATTCTGTTTGCATCCCTAAGAAAGAAAATAGTGAACCACCACATCGTTTTCCTCTTATGGTCGGCCTATGTGATGGCTGATTGGATAGAAGCATTCGCAATCAAGCTCATCTCTCACAACCGAGGCAATTCATGCACTTATGCAGCTGAAGTAGACGACACACTTCGGGCTTTTTGAGCCTCATTTCTCTTATTACATTTTGGTGATTCAGACGCCACTACCTTCTCTATTAGGGGTAGTTTTCTTTGGCGACAGCTCTCGCTTAGTCTCATCTTCCAAATCAATGCCTCTATCTATGTTTTTGTGTAGATATTTCCTAACAACAAGTGTTGTTAATCTCAACGATGCTGGTGAAGTTGTGAGCTTAATTGAATCTTTAAATAAGCCTGCAAGCCTCATGAAGTATGGCCAAGCCCTAATTCCCTCATGATGGCCAAAAATTGCATGTGCTATGCACATGGATATTCTAAACTTGGAAAGATTTCATTATTTAATCAAATTTGGGGGAAATAAGAATGTTATCCTTGAGAATTTTAATTGCATGAAACTAAGAAGTGAAGATACATTCTCTTGGGTTTAGGCAGGTAAGGAAAGTGATATCTTGAAAAAAAAGGCTAAACGTAAACCTATATAAACACATTGGTTCACGAGAAGGGGCTTGGACACAATACACGCAATAATGTCCTGTGGTTGGTCTATTTGGGATTAAAATAGAATGTATTTCTCCGGTAATAGGGATTTGAAATGGGTCATCAATATTTGTAATTACAACTTGAGGATTTAGATGCATGTCATGTAATTCATTTTGAAAGAGTGAATTATAAGAATCGCCTGATATAAAAAGTCACTGCACATAAGAATTCGGACATTTTAAATAAGAGTATCGAGTCCAAGTCATGTTAGGGATACTAATACTGACATGCAAAATTTATCCACGAGATGATGCATTAATTTTTCTATGAAATTAGTCGTTTGTGGATTAAATCAACATTTTTTCTTGAGATATTTATATTTACTGTTTACTAATTATAGCAATTATGGTAGATTCAAGTACTTCTTGATTGGAGCTTATAAGCTGTTATAATGGACCGAGACCCTTGGAGTGCCAAAAGTTGGCACAAAGGAACATTTAAGTGCCAAAAGTTATGAAACTGATACTTAAGTGCCAAAATCATAGCAAAATGGATCACTTAAGTGCCAATTCGGTCAAAATGTTGATGTAGCGATTTTCCGGCGAAGCAAGTACAAAATGGTATCATTTTGGTGTTAATGTGATAAAAAAATTAATATAAAAATTAATTAAATTAAATTTAAAATTAAATTTTTAAAATATTTAAAAATATAGATAACTTTAAAAAAAAAAAAAAAAAACTTCCCGCTTTGCCGGGAAGGGGGGCGATGAAGGGGGAAGATCGGCCAAGGTGGCCGGGCCATGGCCGAGGGCCGGCGACCCTAGCCGCGGCCGACGAGGGCCCGCGAGCCCTCACCCCGATATGGGGGAGGATCGCGGCCCTCACCCAAATCCGACAAGGGTCAATGGCCCTCGCCGCCGGGCCAAGGGCCGCCGCCCGCCGGGGGTCGCCTCGGTGAGCGGCGGCCCTTGGCCCGATTGGGCGAGGGCCGTAAGCCTCACCCCGAGATCGCCCGGCCCTCACCAAATCGAGCGAGGGCTCACGACCCTCGGCTGCCGGTCGGCGGGGTCGCCGACCCCTAGCCAAGGCCCAAGCAACCCCGGCCGACCTTCCCCCTCCGTCGCCGACCCTTCCCAACGGTGGCGGGAGGCGAGGCAATAAGGGCTCGGCCCTCAATCGCCTCCCTCTTCTTTTTTTTAAATATATTTTTTAATTTTTAATTTTTTAATTTTAATTTTTAAATGTTTTAAAAATTTTAGTTTTAAATTTAATTTAATTAATTTTTATATTAATTTTTCGCCGGAAATTGCGCATGTCAACATTTTGGCCGGATTTTGCCAAATTGATACTTAAGTGATCCATTTTGCTTCGATTTTGATACTGTGTCACTTTCATAACTTTTGACATTTTAGTATTCCTCTGTACTAACTTTTGGCACTTAAAGCATATTTTTGCCCGGAAAAAACCTATCCCTTAAGAACCACGAAAAGCCTTCAGTCTGTTATTAGGAGTACCTTATTAAGGAAAGAAACTGCACACGCTGCACCATCGAATCAAAGCAAATATGGCAAGTTTTTCACCTCCCCAACATCATTTGGTTGGGAAATCACATGCCCCAATATCAGATCAAAATATCATCAACAGGTTCAACAACCTTTCCTAATGTCAAAGGGCTGCAAAATCCGTAGATTGAAAATATAAGCAGCCTGGTCGACTTGAAGGGATCCACAGAACATGCAAGTTTATTGATACGCATACTTGATTTCGCGAAGGAACTCATGGTAAAACTTCCCGGAACTTCACTTATCAGATTCTATGCAACGTCCTATATGTAAATAAAGAAAGAAAATTTTACCTCCAGAGAGTAGTGCTTGAGCACAATCATAGAGTACATGGCGTTCGGCCCTACAAGGTCAATTTTTTCCCTCAAATTGGGTAACATTAGAAACTCAGAGCACTCGCAATCCACAACCTTCACCAAAAGAAGATTGGATTGTAAAGCAAAGTTATACAAGCTAGCCAACTAGGTCTCTCTCTGCTGTTAAGTATTGACTGGCAGCTGACTTGGTCGGAGAGCAAGGCCAAAGGATGTATTAGAAAGAAAACCAAAATTCCCGGAAGTGAGTCCAAGAGGAGGAGTTTCTTACAACATCACAAATGCGGAGAGCTCACTCGTCCATATCCTCTTCTTCGTCGGCTTCCGCCTCTTCATCCTCCCTCCCTCCTGAGCTGACCCCATACATTACACTCCATTATATCGGAAGGACGGACGGAGGCAGAGGAGCCATTGTCCCGCCGCAGTTTTTCCTGTTGCACATATACCTAATGAGGAAATACGCATGGGGGAAGTCGGTCTCTTTATCCTCTGCAATACGCACCTCCCACCTGCTCATTTGTTCATCGGCATCCTCATCCATCCTTCATCGTCACCATTGTTGTCTTCGACTCTTCGCTGCTATCATGGTTCTCATTCTGGTCATCGGAGCAATTGGCCTGACCTTGTGCCGATCTAGCCAAATTCAAGCTCACCGAGCCTTGTTGACCTCTAGCGAAGGTTCAGCTAATTGGAATCTGGCGAGCTCAACCTTGCCGTAGAAAGGGCGATCGCTCGAAAGAGAAGCAAAAAGAAAAATAAAAATAAAAAGTAATTAAAATTTTCAATTTAAGAAAAGAAAAAAATAAAAATAAAAATAAAAAATTATTAAAAGAAGTGCACTAAGGTCCATATCAAACGGTGGAAAATGTTTTCTAGATCTTTTTAACGTTTCAGCCAAACACTGGAAAATATTGTTATTCTTCTAAAAAAAATAACTTCTTAAAAAACACTTTTTAGATATGTCAAAAAAAAATTAAGTTTATTTTTGGATTTTAGCCAAACGGAGCCAATGTAACATTGACTCAATCTATTACAATAAGTAGGTAATCACTTCTTCATTTGGACAACATTTAAATGGTCTCACAATTACAACTCATGAGTGGTAGATACACTTAAAATAGATAAATCTACAATGCATTGACTCGTGCTCTAACATTGACTCAATGAGAGGTTTAGACTTTTGCGGCAGCTTCCTGGTATTGATGCTGAGATGCCATAATGTCAAATCCAGTGCACCTTCACCACCCGCATGATGATTTAATTGTTTTTTTGGTTTTTTGGGTCCTTTTATACTTTTACTACCTCACTGGGGACGTTTCAACCGATCGTGGAGGAAAATGTTTTCTGCCAACATGGGCTCTTATGTCAGCCATGACGACCGGTGGGGTCCACCAAAAGCTAATGAACACATTCAAAATTTTTCAGATTCAAACCTACTCCGCCCCGCCCCCGCCCCCCCGGGGCGCGAAGTCGTCGACCCCGAGTCAATGCAAAGCAAGACCTTCAAAAACCTCACTCCCCTCCTTCCCAAACCTCCGATTCCGGAGCTCTTCCGATCCTCGATCATCGTCCTCGCCGTGTTGAATTAGGTTCCGATAGACGAATCGAGCGTGGCCTGGTTGGTCTACAGCTCCGCGTCTCCGATGATTTGAGCTCCGGGCTTGAGGGCGTCAGAACTGTCGAGGCCTCGGGTCACGATCACTCTCGGTCGTTCTGGTCAGGTATGTGCCGCTTTAGCTCCTTGGCGTCCTCGTATGAGATCTTTGGATCAACTGACGTTTGTTTCAGCTGGACTCATTGGTTTGCGGATTCCGCGGTAGCTTCAGTTTCGTTGTTCGGGCCTGTATCGACTGCGATGATATGGTTTTGTTCGATCGGTTATGATTAGGCGTAAGGTTGATACGTGCTCTGCTTTTCTGGAGAAATATGTCTGATTACGTGATCAGTTGAACCCCGAGGGAGGCTCTACCGTCGGATAACTGAGCTTGTTCTTTGCAATTTTAGCAGCGGTTCCATCACCTGGCCGTGGGATTGGGCCTGTCACGGTCGAACAGAAACTTGTGGAACCTGTGAAACTTGCGGAACCATGCCTCCTATGGAACTGGACGAGTCCGACTCGATTGCCCCACTTGACGAGAGCCTCCAGTTCATGCCCTCCGACGACGAGGAGCAATGGCGCTGGAAGAAACGGTCCATCTACAGGGTCCCCGCACGCATGACGGCCCTCAACCACAAGGTCTACCAGCCGCAAGTTGTCTCCTTCGGCCCCTACCACCACGGCAATAAACGCTTCCTCCCCATGGAGGAACACAAGCACCGCGCGGTCCGACACTTCCTCAAGCGGTCCAAGAAGCCTAAAGAGTGCTTCTTTGAGTCCCTGAGGGAGGTGGCATGGGACCTCGAGGAGAGCTATGATGCGCTGGACCCGAAGTGGAAGGCAAGCAGCGGCGAGGGTGTGGCACGCCTGTTCCTGGAGCTGATGATAACTGACGGCTGCTTCATGCTTGAGATCCTGAGGTTCGCAGCCCACAAGGTAGACGACTACGCGCCCAACGACCCCATCTTCAGTGACCACAGGACCATCCACATAATGTCAGACATTGGCAAGGATATGCTGATGCTGGAGAATCAGCTTCCGATGCTAGTGCTGGATCGGCTGGTGGCTGTGGAGAGCGATGGCAAAAAGGTTACTTTCTTAGATTTCGGTCGGTTGTAAGACGAGAAAACATTGCAAGTACGCAAACTGCCATACTATGTGCACCTAACGGTACATCTTTGTGATCTCACGTGAACCCTACGATGGATCTGTTAGTAGTATGCCCTAAATTAACTTATTAATAAATAATTTTAAAAAAATAATAATAATAAAGCTTCATGCATGTGCACGAATTCGTGCACATGCACGAAGCGTAATGGTCAGCGGTTGCTGACCATTATGCACATAGCATTGATGGTCAGCAACCGCTGACCACCATGCCACAATCGTGCATGAGCGGTTGCTCATGCATGATGGTCGTGCATGAGCAACCGCTCATGCACGATCGTCCACTATGGACGATCAGCAACGGTTGCTGATCGTCCATTGATCAGCAACCGTTGCTGGTCATTTTTTTTTTATAAAATGAGTGAGGGACGAGTGTAAAAGAGCTGCTGAAAAATTGAAAAAGACTTCCTGTGTATTGTCTTCTTGTTCCGGATCCGCTCTTCACCATGAACAAATATTTAGAGTTCTCTAGTTGCTGAATATTGAGAAAAAGTGTGCGTGTGTTCTTGTGTCTTTGAGACACGAGGAAGAGAAACAATTCTCTCGTTCGGGCCGTGACTATTATACATCAAGAATACGATGGATTCTTTCCACGTGATTGCTAGCACGATCGAAGTTGTGGATATTCGAAAGTTCTCTCCTCCGTTCGACGTTCGTTGTTGGTGTGTCTGAACTAGAGGTCCGACGCTTGTGGGACTCAAATTGTAGAACAACCGAACCGACTCGTTTCAAAGTGCACTTCGAGAGATATTTCGTTTAACTCCCTTTTATGTTTAGATTTTGATTAAAACGCACGAACAACGCCTTAGGAGAATCATGTGTAAAAGATATATTTGTTTCCGCTGCGTACTTTATGTTAATATTTCTTATACATGATTAAGAAACCCCAACATTGGTATCAGAGCCAACCTAAGGCGTTTTCGTGCGTTTAATTGATTTATAGTTCAAATATGTTTTTGCGTTCTAATGGCCAATTTATTTTTGTTAAGAGAATCGGTTCTCTTGCTCTTATGTGGCCTATAGAAGTTGATTGATTTATGTGATAAATTTAATCAACTAAGCAAAAAAATTAGAACTAAATCAATTTTGAATCAAAAATCCATAACTTGTTGTACTTGATGTTTATATTTTGCAAATGATATGCAGAATTATGCATGTCTTCAGAGCTTTAAATTTTGAATTTATGGCTCGTAAGGAAGGGTGGTGATCATGGAAAAATCCTAATTGTTGTGATTGTTGTATGGATGAATGTATGATGATTACAGGTATTCTTTTTGGGGATGTAATTATTAAATGGAGGCTGCGCCCTTCCTTTTATTTTACTTTAATTTTTCTTGATATGTAATTTTTAGTATAGTTTAGTATTTCAATTGTTGATGTAAATACTACAATAGAGAAGGAGCCATTGGAGGAGCCATTAAACCGGTGAGCTCTTTGGGCCCGGTCTTTGAAGAGTTCAAAGATTGAAGAAAAAGTGAAGAGCAGGTCCATATTATTAAAACATTAAAATGGCTAAATGGGTCTCTTTGGCTCGAGACCCATTGAACCATAATTCCATGATCACCACATAGGATAGATATTATGTGATATCTATTTATTTATTGTGTTTATGGTATCGTGCATGTTAAACTGGTTAATGTGCAAAGTGAGACCGTTAATAACGACCTAAATCTCCTTACAAAGAATATTAAGTCGAAACGGGTTTCGGACTCGTGGCCTTCCATCGTCGTGGTTTTGATCCAATATTATAGTGGTTAATTAACCGGTTATGGATACATAGGGGTTAATTACCATTTATAATATTGGACCACTCATTATGCATATGATGCTGTGGGGTTGGAGCCAAATGATTTCCAATAACTGTTAGGTGAGGGAATTATTTGTGTTTTCAATACTTGCATGAGACGATGGGCTAGACTTAACTATGATCATAATGCCAATAACTGTTAGGTGAGGCTTTCATGGTCTAGAGGCTGAAGTTATGATTGGGACTCGCATATGATGCGTTGAACAAGCTGGTTCACTCACTAAGTTCATAGGACACCAATAACTGTTAGGTGAGGTGGACTTTGGGCTAGTGGGACTCCAATCCCCACTAGTAATCTTTACCCAACGAAGATTACCGCTTCTCATCTTAAGGAGTATGAGATTCGAATATAAATTTAGTGGGAGGATCTATTTCATTTAAAGACCAAAATGAAATAGTTATTATGAAAAGTGCAACGGCTAACAATTTATTTTCTGCAACAGATATATATTATTACTCTGAAAATGGTGACCACAAACCCACTCGCTTCTATACTTGACAAGAATTGTTTGACTGGACCCAATTTCACTGACTGGGTGAGGAATTTGAGAATTGTTCTCAATTCAGAAAAAATTGGGTATGTGCTTGATGAAAAGATGCCAACCTCCTTTCCGAGGTGGGACCCAAGGAGCGTGTCACTTATGATAAGTGGCGTGATGATGACTTAAAAGTTAGGTCATATATGCTTGCTTCTATGAATAATGAATTACAAAAGAAGTATGAATCTATGGAAGATGCTGCGTCGATCATTTTGCACTTAAAGGAATACTTTGATGAGAATGGTCGAACCTCTAGATATGAGATATCTAAGGCATTGTACCGTATAAGGATGGCTGAAGGATCATCTGTTAATGATCATGCTTTGAAAATGATGGCACATTGAAGAATTGGCTAGGCTGAATCTCGTTATGGACAATGAGTTAGCTGTGGATTTGATCCTCCAATCTTTACCCGATTCCTTCTCTGGTTTTGTCCAAAACTTCCACATGCATAAGATGGAGAAAACTCTTGCTGAGTTACATAGCATGCTGGTAGTTTATGAGAAGGAAATGCATAACACGAGGCCAAATGTAGTGGCTATGGCTAAGGCTTCTTCTTCAAAGGGTAAGACCGTTTTAAAGAAGAATAAATGGAAGAGGCCTGCCAAACCTGTTGTGCAACCAAAACCCATGATTGATAAAGGGAAATGTCATTCTTTTGTGGTGTCAAAGGGCCTTTGGAGGAGGAAGCGTAAGAGGTACCTCGCGAGCTTGAAGGTCAAGCCCAAGAACCGACCTTATGAAGGTATGGTGTCTATGCTTATTGAAACCAATCTTATGGTTAGTCCTGAATCCAGCTCATGGGTTCTAGATTCTGCTGCAACTTCACATATTTGTATGTCTTTGCAGAATCTGGAAATAAGCGGGATGCTAGGGCGAAATGAGATTGTCGACGTTTGCCAATGGAGCAAGAGTTGCTGCATTAGCTATAGGGACTTTTCGTTTATGTTTTCCTTCCGGACATGTAATGGTATTAAAGAACTGTTTGCATTATAAGAATGCTGTTAGGAACATCATCTCGTACCTCGTTTGGGTAAAGAGAATTATGAATTTTCTTTTGTTGATGATGTATGTTCTATTTATCATAATAGAATATGTGTTGGTTCTAGCATATTAACCAACAATCTTTATACCATTACAATGTCCGGTAATGTGATTACCAATGTCAATAAGCAAAATAGAATTGATATAAATGCCATAACTAATAAACGCCCTAGAGACGGTCCAAATAAAAAGTATGTTTGGCATCTCCGATTAGGTCATATTGGAGAAGACAGAATTAACAAGTTGAGTAATGATGGATACATTGATCCTTCAAATTTTGAGTCATACTCGACTTGTGAGGCATGTCTTCTAGGAAAAATGACCAAAGCGCCTTTTGTGGGACAAAGTGCGCGAGCTGCTGACATATTAGAATTAATACATACGAGATGTATGTGGACCAATTAATGAAACTGCTAGAGGTGGTTATAGTTACTTCATTACCTTCACCGATGATCAGTCACGGTATGGTTATTTATACCTCATGAAGTATAAATCTAAATCCTTTGAAAAGTTCAAGGAATTCAAGGCTGAAGTTGAGAAACAAACAGGAAAATGTATTAAGGCTCTTCGATCGGATCGAGGAGGTGAATACCTTAGTACTTGAATTCTGGACTATCTTAAAGAGAATGGCATTTTATCACAATGGACACCTCCTGGAACTCCGAACATAATGGTGTATCCGAACGAAGAAATCGTACTTTATTAGATATGGTACGGTCTATGATGAGTTACACCGATTTGCCAATATCCCTTTGGGGATATGCCCTTGAGACTTGCTGTATATATACTGAATAGAGTGCCGTCCAAATCTGTTCCAACTACGCCCTATGAGATATGGCATAGTAGGAAACCTAGTCTTAATCATATTAAGATTTGGGGTTGTCCAGCTTTCGTGAAAAAGCTGAAAATGGAAAAATTGGAGGCAAGATCTGAACAAGGTCGCTTCATTGGATATCCAAAGGAAACTCTTGGATATTATTTCTATTTTCATTCAGACCAAAGAATTTTGGTATGCAAGCACGCTTCTTTTTTGGAGAATCAGTTCGTCCAAGAAAGTGGTGCTGGACGGAAAATAGTCTTACAAGAAGAAAATAATGAAGTGCCAAACAACCGAGTTCGATACCAATCTCCGATTCAAAGTGGGAGCTTCGATACACAACCTCTTAGGAGAAGTGCGAGAACGTCTCGCCCACCTGCTCGTTATAGACATTCGGTTGATCATATTGAACCATTATTCATTGTGAATGATAGTGATCAACCCGGTGATCCTAAAACCTATGAGGAGGCGATGTTGGACATCGATTCGGTAAATGGCTAGAAGCCATGAAATCCGAAATGGATTCAATGTATTCCAATGAGGTATGGACCTTGGTGACCTGCCTAATGGTATTGTACCAATTGGCTGTAAATGGATCTTCAAGAGGAAGATGAATGTTGAAGGTCAAATTGGAATTTACAAAGCACGGCTGGTGGCGAAAGGATATCGTCAAAAAGAAGGAATTGATTATGACGAAACTTTCTCACTTGTGGCCATGCTAAAATCCATTCGGATTATATTGGCTATAGCTGCACACCTTGATTATGAGATATTTCAAATGGATGTCAAAACGGCTTTTCTAAATGGTTTTCTCGATGAGGACATCTATATGGAACAGCCACGGGGTTTGAATCCAATAGTGAAAAACAGAAGGTGTGTAAGCTAAGAGATCCATTTATGGACTCAAACAAGCCTCCAGAAGTTGGAACATTCGTTTTGATGAGGTAGTCAAATCGTTTGGCTTCATAAAAATCCGGATGAACCTTGTGTATACAAGAAGATCGTGGGAGTGCAATTGCATTTCTAGTTTTGTATGTTAATGATATACTTTTGATTGGAAATGATGTACCAATGATATCATCAATAAAACTATTCTTGTCACAGAAATTCTCCATGAAAGATTTAGGAGAGGCAACCTACATTTTAGGTATCAAGATCTATAGAGATAGATCAAGACGATTGATTGGCCTCTCACAATCTACGTACATAGACAAAGTGTTAACACGGTTTAACATGCAATGTTCCAAGAGAGGATTATTTCCTTTTAGGCAAGGATCCGTCTTTCTAAGGAGATGTGTCCCAACACTCTTGAAGAAAGAGAGCGGATGGCAAAGATACCATATGCATCCGCTATTGGAAGCATAATGTATGCTATGCTATGTACTAGACCTGATATTGCGCATGCTGTAAGTATTACCAGCAGATATCAGTCGATCCGTGAGAA